>NW_022881244.1:0-77836 GCF_004382145.1 Drosophila mauritiana | reverse complement strand
ATCGCAGAAAGTTGAACTTCACTTGATTGCTACGGGAATGAGCCGTGCAAATGGGCAAGTGGAACGGGTGATGGAAACACTGAAAAATTTGTTGTCAGTGGTAGAATCAAGTCAACGATCGTGGCAGGACACTTGGCGAAGTCCAACTTGCACTGAATTGTACAATTTCTCGTGCCACTGAGGCAAGTCCGTTAGAAATGTTAATTGGTAAACAGGCTTGACCCCTTGGATTAGTTCCCCCATTTGAGACCGAATGTGAAATAGATTTGGCAACTGTTAGAGCTCATGCGACAGAAAATATGAATTCCTTAGCGTCTTACGACAAATCCCGATTTGATAGCAGATAGGGCAGCCGTTGACAAACACCACGTAGGTGGACTATGTGCTATTGAGGAATGAAGAAAGACACCAAACTAAGTTAGATCCGAAATTCAGAGGACCGTTTTTGGTAACTGAAGTATTAGAGGGTGACAGGTATACACTAAAGTCGTTGACGAGTAACCGATCGTTCAAGTATTGCCATGAAGATATACGTAAAATGCCGGATGCAGAAATCCCGAATGAGTTTAAACGAGAATGTAGAGCAATAGCTGAAATATAGAAACAGTTGAATGAAAAGAAAAGCCCGCCAATGATTCTTTTGTGAACGATAGATATCCGTCTAGTTGAGACGATGAATTGTGAGTTATCCGTCTAGGTGAGACGATGAATTGTGAGTTATCCGTCTAGGTGAGACGATGAATTGTGAGTTATCTGTCTAGGTGAGACGATGAATTGTGAGTTATCCGTCTAGGTGAGACGATGAATTGTGAGTTATCCGTCTAGGTGAGACGATGAATTGTGAGTTATCCGTCCAGGAGAGACGATGAGTTTGGATTGAATTAATAATCAAAGTGTGTGTGAACTGGCGGAAGATCGATATATAGAAATCGATAAATGATAATGTTAAGATAAGTTGCAAGCTGTTGTATTACTGATCAATGGAACTGAATATGAAAATAGAATAAGTTATCCCAGCAACAATGAAATAAAAGCTGTTTTGTTTCTTCACAGAATTAAGATTTAAGAAATACACCTAATAAAGTCAAACTAATGAAATTAAATGTTATTGAATAGTGATGAAAGTATGTGATCTTGATATCTTGGTATCTCGGTATCAAAAGCTTACACGAGGACGTGTAAATGTCAGAATGGCCGTGTCGTGGAGAAAATAATGAGTATGCGTGTAGTCGCTGTTTACTTCTTCTCCATTTTCCCTTTGCTATTATGCGTGTTCCTATTTATTGTCAATGTGTGAGGATGAATAGATGAATTATCTATGAACGGGATTTTGCAAAAACGAGAGCGATAGAGCTGTTGCTGAACGTGGCCACTTGCGCTGCTTGGTTAGAAAGGGAAAACGATATAATGAAAAGGGAATGCCAAAAATTGAGAAGAGACAAAGCAGGCTGCACGAAACTGGAGTGAGGGCATTAATCGTGGAGAAGCCAAAGCAGACGCAAGTGGACTCGTTGACTGCGCACAGCTGCATAAAATTATATAGTGAAAAGAGATATGAGCGACGCTGATATGGACGGACGGACGGACGGCGAGGCCCCTGATATTCATAACCCGACATCAGAAGTGGGATCTGTGCCACACCCTGCATTTTCTGAGGATCAGTGGCGTGCAGTAGTCGAAATGCAAAATCAGAATTTGGCTGAACTTGTAAAAATCATGCAAGTGACGCCGGCACGTGAGCAGCAACCTAGTTATGATGTTAAGCTACCCAAATTTAACCCTGATGCTGCATGCGTAGAGGCAGCAAAGTGGTGTTCAACAACCGATATAATTCTAACTGAGCACCCCCTTAAAGGAAGTAAATTGATCATGGCACTAAGTAACTGCATGGAGGGAACTGCATCTCAGTGGCTAACACAAATTTCGTACCAGGGTATGACTTGGCAAGAGTTCCAGGAATTATTTCTGCAGCGCTTTGAAACCGAAGAGACGCCGGCCGCTACGTTTTTAAATTTACTCAACAGCCGCCCGACTGCCGCCGAATGTTACGCGGTGTATGCGAGTCGGCTGGTGACGACGCTGACTACGAAGTGGCGAAATATGGAAATAGAAGAAATTGCCGTTACAACTGTTCTTGCGCATATGGCAAACATTGACAGTCGTTTGCAGCGCGTCCTCTTCACATCCAATGTGCGTACCAGAAGTAAGCTACAGGCGGAGTTAAAAGCGTTTACGTTCGACAAGAAGCGACATGCTCGAGATGACAACCTTGGACCTGACCAGAAGAACCGTAAGGCATCGCCAGTTGTATGCCACTTCTGTTCAAAGCCGGGACATCGAATTGCTGAATGCCGAAGTAAAATGCGACAAGATAGAGAGGCGAAACCGCAGCGTGAAAAATCAAATGTTACGTGCTATCGGTGCGGCCAACCGGGACATTTCTCCAACCAGTGCCCGAAAAACGGAAGTGCAGCCAAACAAGATGTGACTCAACAGAAGACTGTTAACCAATGTTGTGTGACTGCGCCAAAGGGAAGCTTGCATCAACGAGGTGAGATCTATCGAATTTGTTTCGATTCCGGTGCAGAGTGCTCCCTTATTAAAGACGACATTAGCAGTAAGTTATCTGGTAAACGTATAAACAATACTGTAATGATAAAAGGCATTGGTGGTGGCAGTGTGTGCAGTACATTGCAAATCTTGAGTGAAGTCACTATAAACGAAAATATTATGGAAATATTATTTCATGTAGTAAATGTAGCAAATGAGGAATATTCTGATAGGGCGAGAAATACTTAAACAAGGCTTTTATGTAATTTTGGCTTCCGATAATTTTAAAGTTGTAAAATCAAAAACTGTTAACAATTGTTCCGATATTGACACCGAATTAGTCAACAATGAGAAAGCTCAATTAATTGAGCTACTTGAAAAGCACTCGACTTCATTTACCAACGGGATACCTCATACTCGAGTAAATACAGGCGAAATGAAAATCCGTTTGATTGACCCAACTAAAACTGTTCAGCGCCGACCTTACAGACTTAGCCCCGAAGAGAGAGAAGTAGTGCGAATGCAGGTGAGCAAATTGATAAGATGTAATATTGTTCGCCCAAGTTGCTCTCCCTTTGCTAGCCCCATGTTGCTCGTCAAAAAGAAGAACGGAACCGACCGTCTATGTGTTGATTTTAGAGAGCTAAACTCGAACACGATTTCGGATAAATACCCCTTGCCGCTTATCAGCGATCAAATTGCTAGACTTTGCGGAGTAAATTATTTCACATGCCTGGATATGGCAAGTGGTTTCCACCAAATCCCGATTCACCCTGAATCCGTGGAATATACTGCATTTGTGACCCCAGACGGCCAATTTGAATTTCTTACAATGCCTTTTGGCCTCAAAAATGCGCCATCTGTTTTCCAGCGCGCAGTCATAAATGCACTTGGTGACCTTGCTAACTCTTTTGTAATCGTTTACATGGACGATATAATGGTAGTATCGCCAACCAAGGCATTGGCTTTGGAAAGGTTAAAAACTGTTTTGAATGTTCTTACAAAGGCTGGTTTTACCTTTAACCTTGCTAAATGCAGTTTTCTCAAAACAACGGTTCAGTATTTGGGCTATGAAGTGCGAGCGGGAGAAATTCGTCCGAATGTGCGAAAGATAGCTTCATTAAGCTCTTTGCCTCCTCCTCAAACTGTCTCCGGCGTTAGACAATTCATTGGCTTGGCCTCTTACTTTCGCAAATTCGTGCCTGGATTCTCCCAACTTATGAAACCATTGTATTCACTTTTTCTTCTGGTAGCGGCAAGATTACATGGAGCGCTGAGCTGGAAGAGATCAGACTTAAAGTTGTGACGATCCTCACAAATGAGCCTGTTCTGGTAATCTTCGACCCGCAATATCCTATTGAGTTGCACACTGATGCAAGTGCCTGTGGATATGGAGCGATACTTTTGCACCGTATAGAAAGTAAGCCCCATGCAATCGAATACTTCAGCAAAACAACTACCTCTGTTGAATCTAGATATCACTCCTACGAGCTGGAAACCTTGGCAGTGGTAAAAGCCGTTAAACATTTTCGCCATTACCTAATTGGCCGTGAGTTCGTTGTCTATACAGACTGCAATTCATTAAAAGCTTCTCGCACAAAAATAGATTTAACCCCCAGAGTTCACCGCTGGTGGGCCTACTTACAATCTTTTAATTTCGAAATTCAGTATAGAGAGGGTAAGCGTATGGCTCATTTGGATTTCCTATCAAGAAATCCTTTATCACCCGAACACATTTTGTCAATAAACAAGATTCCCGAAAAACGAGTAAGTCTGTCTGAAATTTCAAGTACTTGGCTTCTTGCTGAGCAACGGTTAGACCTTGAGATAATAGAAATTGTTAACAAATTGGAGTCAGATGAATTGGCCGAAAACTTGGCCAAAACGTATGATTTGCGAAAAGGTGTATTATATCGCAAGGTCCAAAGACGAGGTAGAACAAGTTATTTATCAGTTGTACCCAGAGCTTTCAAATGGTCAGTAATTAACCAGGTACACGAGTCGATAATGCATTTAGGGTGGCAAAAGACACTTGATAAAGTGTACCAGTATTATTGGTTCGCTAAAATGAACAAGTATGTTCGAAAATTTGTTTCAAACTGCATAACTTGTAGATCAGTGAAATCATCTTCCGGGAAGGTTCAGGCGGAACTTCATTCCATTCCGAAGACAAGTATACCGTGGCACACCATCCACATAGATATAACGGGGAAATTAAGTGGCAAGAGCGATTTGAAGGAGTATGTCATTGTTCAGATCGATGCCTATACAAAGTTTGTTTATCTGTATCACACCTTAAAGATAGATGCCGAAAGCTGTGTTAATGCTATGAAATCTTCCATATCCTTATTTGGAGTACCAGATCGCATCATCGCCGACCAGGGCAGATGTTTTACTAGCTCTAAGTTTTCAGAGTTTTGCGTATCGCAGAAAGTTAAACTTCACTTGATTGCTACGGGAATGAGCCGTGCAAATGGGCAAGTGGAACGGGTGATGGAAACACTGAAAAATTTGTTGTCAGTGGTAGAATCAAGTCAACGATCGTGGCAGGACGCACTTGGCGAAGTCCAACTTGCACTGAATTGTACAATTTCTCGTGCCACTGAGGCAAGTCCGTTAGAAATGTTAATTGGTAAACAGGCTTGACCCCTTGGATTAGTTCCATGGGAACTATATACGTAAAATGCCGGATGCAGAAATCCCGAATGAGTTTAAACGAGAATGTAGAGCAATAGCTGAAATATAGAAACAGTTGAATGAAAAGAAAAGCCCGCCAATGAGTTCTTTTGTGAACGATAGATATCCGTCTAGTTGAGACGATGAATTGTGAGTTATCCGTCTAGGTGAGACGATGAATTGTGAGTTATCCGTCTAGGTGAGACGATGAATTGTGAGTTATCCGTCTAGGTGAGACGATGAATTGTGAGTTATCCGTCTAGGTGAGACGATGAATTGTGAGTTATCCGTCAGGTGAGACGATGAATTGTGAGTTATCCGTCCAGGAGAGACGATGAGTTTGGATTGAATTAATAATCAAGTGTGTGTGAACTGGCGGAAGATCGATATATAGAAATCGATAAATGATAATGTTAAGATATCATAAGTTGCAAGCTGATGTATTACTGATCAATGGAACTGAATATGAAAATAGAATAAGTTATCCCAGCAACAATGAAATAAAAGCTGTTTTGTTTCTTCACAGAATTAAGATTTAAGAAATACACCTAATAAAGTCAAACTAATGAAATTAAATGTTATTGAATAGTGATGAAAGTATGTGATCTTGATATCTTGGTATCTCGGTATCAAAAGCTTACACGAGGACGTGTAAATGTCAGAATGGCCGTGTCGTGGCGAAAAGAATGAGTATGCGTGTAGTCGCTGTTTACTTCTTCTCCATGTTCCCTTTGCTATTATGCGTGTTCCTATTTATTGTCAATGTGTGAGGATGAATAGATGAATTATCTATGAACGGGATTTTGCAAAAACGAGAGCGATAGAGCTGTTGCTGAACGTGGCCACTTGCGCTGCTTGGTTAGAAAGGGAAAACGATATAATGAAAAGGGAATGCCAAAAATTGAGAAGAGACAAAGCAGGCTGCACGAAACTGGAGTGAGGGCATTAATCGTGGAGAAGCCAAAGCAGACGCAAGTGGACTCGTTGACTGCGCACAGCTGCATAAAATTATATAGTGAAAAGAGATATGAGCGACGCTGATATGGACGGACGGACGGACGGTGAGGCCCCTGATATTCATAACCCGACATCAGAAGTGGGATCTGTGCCACACCCTGCATTTTCTGAGGATCAGTGGCGTGCAGTAGTCGAAATGCAAAATCAGAATTTGGCTGAACTTGTAAAAATCATGCAAGTGACGCCGGCACGTGAGCAGCAACCTAGTTATGATGTTAAGCTACCCAAATTTAACCCTGATGCTGCATGCGTAGAGGCAGCAAAGTGGTGTTCAACAACCGATATAATTCTAACTGAGCACCCCCTTAAAGGAAGTAAATTGATCATGGCACTAAGTAACTGCATGGAGGGAACTGCATCTCAGTGGCTAACACAAATTTCGTACCAGGGTATGACTTGGCAAGAGTTCCAGGAATTATTTCTGCAGCGCTTTGAAACCGAAGAGACGCCGGCCGCTACGTTTTTAAATTTACTCAACAGCCGCCCGACTGCCGCCGAATGTTACGCGGTGTATGCGAGTCGGCTGGTGACGACGCTGACTACGAAGTGGCGAAATATGGAAATAGAAGAAATTGCCGTTACAACTGTTCTTGCGCATATGGCAAACATTGACAGTCGTTTGCAGCGCGTCCTCTTCACATCCAATGTGCGTACCAGAAGTAAGCTACAGGCGGAGTTAAAAGCGTTTACGTTCGACAAGAAGCGACATGCTCGAGATGACAACCTTGGACCTGACCAGAAGAACCGTAAGGCATCGCCAGTTGTATGCCACTTCTGTTCAAAGCCGGGACATCGAATTGCTGAATGCCGAAGTAAAATGCGACAAGATAGAGAGGCGAAACCGCAGCGTGAAAAATCAAATGTTACGTGCTATCGGTGCGGCCAACCGGGACATTTCTCCAACCAGTGCCCGAAAAACGGAAGTGCAGCCAAACAAGATGTGACTCAACAGAAGACTGTTAACCAATGTTGTGTGACTGCGCCAAAGGGAAGCTTGCATCAACGAGGTGAGATCTATCGAATTTGTTTCGATTCCGGTGCAGAGTGCTCCCTTATTAAAGACGACATTAGCAGTAAGTTATCTGGTAAACGTATAAACAATACTGTAATGATAAAAGGCATTGGTGGTGGCAGTGTGTGCAGTACATTGCAAATCTTGAGTGAAGTCACTATAAACGAAAATATTATGGAAATATTATTTCATGTAGTCCCGAACGAGCAAATGAGGAATGATATTCTGATAGGGCGAGAAATACTTAAACAAGGCTTTTATGTAATTTTGGCATCCGATAATTTTAAAGTTGTAAAATCAAAAACTGTTAATAATTGTTCCGATATTGACACCGAATTAGTCAACAATGAGAAAGCTCAATTAATTGAGCTACTTGAAAAGCACTCGACTTCATTTACCAACGGGATACCTCATACTCGAGTAAATACAGGCGAAATGAAAATCCGTTTGATTGACCCAACTAAAACTGTTCAGCGCCGACCTTACAGACTTAGCCCCGAAGAGAGAGAAGTAGTGCGAATGCAGGTGAGCGAATTGATAAGATGTAATATTGTTCGCCCAAGTTGCTCTCCCTTTGCTAGCCCCATGTTGCTCGTCAAAAAGAAGAACGGAACCGACCGTCTATGTGTTGATTTTAGAGAGCTAAACCCGAACACGATTTCGGATAAATACCCCTTGCCGCTTATCAGCGATCAAATTGCTAGACTTCGCGTAGCAAATTATTTCACATGCCTGGATATGGCAAGTGGTTTCCACCAAATCCCGATTCACCCTGAATCCGTGGAATATACTGCATTTGTGACCCCAGACGGCCAATTTGAATTTCTTACAATGCCTTTTGGCCTCAAAAATGCGCCATCTGTTTTCCAGCGCGCAGTCATAAATGCACTTGGTGACCTTGCTAACTCTTTTGTAATCGTTTACATGGACGATATAATGGTAGTATCGCCAACCAAGGAATTGGCTTTGGAAAGGTTAAAAACTGTTTTGAATGTTCTTACAAAGGCTGGTTTTACCTTTAACCTTGCTAAATGCAGTTTTCTCAAAACAACGGTTCAGTATTTGGGCTATGAAGTGCGAGCGGGAGAAATTCGTCCGAATGTGCGAAAGATAGCTTCATTAAGCTCTTTGCCTCCTCCTCAAACTGTCTCCGGCGTTAGACAATTCATTGGCTTGGCCTCTTACTTTCGCAAATTCGTGCCTGGATTCTCCCAACTTATGAAACCATTGTATTCACTTTTTCTTCTGGTAGCGGCAAGATTACATGGAGCGCTGAGCTGGAAGAGATCAGACTTAAAGTTGTGACGATCCTCACAAATGAGCCTGTTCTGGTAATCTTCGACCCGCAATATCCTATTGAGTTGCACACTGATGCAAGTGCCTGTGGATATGGAGCGATACTTTTGCACCGTATAGAAAGTAAGCCCCATGCAATCGAATACTTCAGCAAAACAACTACCTCTGTTGAATCTAGATATCACTCCTACGAGCTGGAAACCTTGGCAGTGGTAAAAGCCGTTAAACATTTTCGCCATTACCTAATTGGCCGTGAGTTCGTTGTCTATACAGACTGCAATTCATTAAAAGCTTCTCGCACAAAAATAGATTTAACCCCCAGAGTTCACCGCTGGTGGGCCTACTTACAATCGTTTAATTTCGAAATTCAGTATAGAGAGGGTAAGCGTATGGCTCATGTGGATTTCCTATCAAGAAATCCTTTATCACCCGAACACATTTTGTCAATAAACAAGATTCCCGAAAAACGAGTAAATCTGTCTGAAATTTCAAGTACTTGGCTTCTTGCTGAGCAACGGTTAGACCTTGAGATAATAGAAATTGTTAACAAATTGGAGTCAGATGAATTGGCCGAAAACTTGGTCAAAACGTATGATTTGCGAAAAGGTGTATTATATCGCAAGGTCCAAAGACGAGGTAGAACAAGTTATTTACCAGTTGTACCCAGAGCTTTCAAATGGTCAGTAATTAACCAGGTACACGAGTCGATAATGCATTTAGGGTGGCAAAAGACACTTGATAAAGTGTACCAGTATTATTGGTTCGCTAAAATGAACAAGTATGTTCGAAAATTTGTTTCAAACTGCATAACTTGTAGATCAGTGAAATCATCTTCCGGGAAGGTTCAGGCGGAACTTCATTCCATTCCGAAGACAAGTATACCGTGGCACACCATCCACATAGATATAACGGGGAAATTAAGTGGCAAGAGCGATTTGAAGGAGTATGTCATTGTTCAGATCGATGCCTATACAAAGTTTGTTTATCTGTATCACACCTTAAAGATAGATGCCGAAAGCTGTGTTAATGCTATGAAATCTTCCATATCCTTATTTGGAGTACCAGATCGCATCATCGCCGACCAGGGCAGATGTTTTACTAGCTCTAAGTTTTCAGAGTTTTGCGTATCGCAGAAAGTTGAACTTCACTTGATTGCTACGGGAATGAGCCGTGCAAATGGGCAAGTGGAACGGGTGAAACACTGAAAAATTTGTTGTCAGTGGTAGAATCAAGTCAACGATCGTGGCAGGACGCACTTGGCGAAGTCCAACTTGCACTGAATTGTACAATTTCTCGTGCCACTGAGGCAAGTCCGTTAGAAATGTTAATTGGTAAACAGGCTTGACCCCTTGGATTAGTTCCCCCATTTGAGACCGAATGTGAAATAGATTTGGCAACTGTTAGAGCTCATGCGACAGAAAATATGAATTCCTTAGCGTCTTACGACAAATCCCGATTTGATAGCAGTAGGGCAGACGTTGACAAACACCACGTAGGTGACTATGTGCTATTGAGGAATGAAGAAAGACACCAAACTAAGTTAGATCCGAAATTCAGAGGACCGTTTTTGGTAACTGAAGTATTAGAGGGTGACAGGTATACACTAAAGTCGTTGACGAGTAACCGATCGTTCAAGTATTGCCATGAAGATATACGTAAAATGCCGGATGCAGAAATCCCGAATGAGTTTAAACGAGAATGTAGAGCAATAGCTGAAATATAGAAACAGTTGAATGAAAAGAAAAGCCCGCCAATGAGTTCTTTTGTGAACGATAGATATCCGTCTAGTTGAGACGATGAATTGTGAGTTATCCGTCTAGGTGAGACGATGAATTGTGAGTTATCCGTCTAGGTGAGACGATGAATTGTGAGTTATCCGTCTAGGTGAGACGATGAATTGTGAGTTATCCGTCTAGGTGAGACGATGAATTGTGAGTTATCCGTCTAGGTGAGACGATGAATTGTGAGTTATCCGTCTAGGTGAGACGATGAATTGTGAGTTATCCGTCAGGTGAGACGATGAATTGTGAGTTATCCGTCCAGGAGGGACGATGAGTTTGGATTGAATTAATAATCAAGTGTGTGTGAACTGGCGGAAGATCGATATATAGAAATCGATAAATGATAATGTTTAGATAAGTTGCAAGCTGATGTATTACTGATCAATGGAACTGAATATGAAAATAGAATAAGTTATCCCAGCAACAATGAAATAAAAGCTGTTTTGTTTCTTCACAGAATTAAGATTTAAGAAATACACCTAATAAAGTCAAACTAATGAAATTAAATGTTATTGAATAGTGATGAAAGTATGTGATCTTGATATCTTGGTATCTCAGTATCAAAAGCTTACACGAGGACGTGTAAATGTCAGAATGGCCGTGTCGTGGCGAAAATAATGAGTATGCGTGTAGTCGCTGTTTACTTCTTCTCCATGTTCCCTTTGCTATTATGCGTGTTCCTATTTATTGTCAATGTGTGAGGATGAATAGATGAATTATCTATGAACGGGATTTTGCAAAAACGAGAGCGATAGAGCTGTTGCTGAACGTGGCCACTTGCGCTGCTTGGTTAGAAAGGGAAAACGATATAATGAAAAGGGAATGCCAAAAATTGAGAAGAGACAAAGCAGGCTGCACGAAACTGGAGTGAGGGCATTAATCGTGGAGAAGCCAAAGCAGACGCAAGTGGACTCGTTGACTGCGCACAGCTGCATAAAATTATATAGTGAAAAGAGATATGAGCGACGCTGATATGGACGGACGGACGGACGGTGAGGCCCCTGATATTCATAGCCCGACATATATATAGCTTAATTTTTATTTCCAGGAAAGCTTTTTATAAGTAGGCTGCGAAATTATTTTCAAATCAGACGAAATTCAAGTTTATCCCAGGATGCTATGCCATTGCCGCCGGCGGTAGTGGAGTGAGTAGAGCTCCGACAGTCAGTAGAGCACTACCGCCGGCAGGAGTTCAAACCCAGGTATGGTATGTGGTATTCTGAAGCCAAAAAAAAAGCAAAAGCCAAAAATTACTGACGAATTTAGGTGTAATCTAATCAAAAACAGACATAGTATGCGGTATTATGAAGAATTTACTTAAGCACAAACAGACATAAATACAAATTATAACACAATTACACTTTTTATTTTATCAAAATCAAACTTGGAAATCGAACTTCTGAAATTAATTCAGCAAGTTTAACCATATAATGAAAGAAAAATTGTACCATATATTTATTTTGATTATTGGCCGCAATCGGGATGGTTGTTATACCCCTTACTCGTAGAGTGAAAGGGTATACGAGATTCGTTGAAAAGTATGTAACAGACAGAAGGAAGGGTTTTCGACTATACATATTGATCAGGATCAATAGCCGAGTCGATTCGTCTTTTCAACTGTCCGTATGAACGTCGAAGTCTCAGGAACTATAAAAGCTAGAATTTTAAGATTCACAATTCAGATTCTAGAGACAAAGACCCAGGGCACCCATGTTACCACGCCCACTCTAACGCCCACAAACCGCACAAAACTGCCACCCCCACCTTTTTGATGAATGTGTTGATGCACATTTCTATTAATCTTGTAAATTTCTATCGATTTCCAAAAAGAATTTTTGCCACGTCCACTCAACGTCATAAAAACCGCCCGAAACTGCCACGCCCATATTTTTGAACAATTTTAAATTTGTTCATTTCATTCCTCATTTTATTACCCAATATCTATCGATATCCCAGGAAAAACAGGAAATTTCGCGTTCGCATTCACACTAGCTGAGTAATGGATATCTTATAGTCAAGGAACTCGACAACAGCATTGTTCTTTTTGTTATTTAACAATGCAATGTTTGTTGACTACTTCTAACTTAAACTTTTATATTTACTGTTAAAATTCATTCTCGTTTCAAATTTATGCACTTTCAAAAATTTGGTTTTCCCGACGGGTTGTTTAAACCTGGTCCCCGCTGTACTATCGAGGAACCACTTTTCAAAATTTCTTACTTTAATTTGTACATTTGATTTATTTAATTTGATATTTTTTTATTTTTTTATTTTTGCACTTTACACACACTCATTGCACACCTAAAAAAAAGTTCCAAATTGTATGTATGTAAGTTAACAAGTAACATCAGGAAAAGCTGCGTGTGACGACGAACGACACACGAAGCTATACTTCGGATGCTGGTCGGCGGCCGTGATCTGTGCGAGATAGGGTATTCTTAAGCTTTCTCTCTTTGTATTATTTAATTCTAAACTGACAGCCGAAATAAAGTGACGTTATCGTAAAATACCTGCCGTGAATATCAAGTCGGAGCTACGACCCTGCTACCGGCTTATTCCAGTTGGTCACTTCAGTTATAGTCACCGATCGTGGACACCACCTGATCCCGATCCGCACTCTGCACCACACCGCAGCTACAGAGGCGACAACGAGGTGACTGTGTTGTGGGCAGCAACGTGCCGCAACACACATTCAGCAACCACTTGGTCACTTAATCTATAGTCACCGATCGTGGCCACCACCTGGTCCTGATCCGCACTCTGCACCACACCACAGCTACAGAGGCGACAACGAGGTGACTGTGTTGTGGGCAGCAACTCGCCGCAACACACTTCAGCAACTACGTGAGCAGCAACGTGCCACATCCCCTTGCAACAACGGTGCAGGCGGAAGAGTTCGCGGGCAACTACCTTGCCGCGTCCATCATTAAAATCATATCTGGCGCCCAACCAAGTCGACGACCCCGACAAGATCACATAATCTGGAAGGCACGAGCTAAATAAGACCCATTTGAGTTGGCAATCTAGGACGAACTGTCCTGGGCAGAGGAGAAGGAGACAAACGCAACAACAAAACCCGAAAAGGAAGAAGGAAAACTATCATAGATTCATGTGAGTGAAACCCCTTTTTATGAATTGCCAAAATAAATTAAAAGGAAATGTAACAAGATAATGCAATTAAATGTTAAATCTCAGTTGAGACATTTATTTTGGAAAGAGTGTTGGCACTAATTTAAAGTAATTGCAAATTGAGTAGTTTCCACTTTGCATAGAAGGTACAGTTTTCAGCGGACGCCTAGTTGCATGCTTATCTCTCGGTCCCGGTTTTTTTTTTTTCTTAATAGTAACATCTGAGACACGTGCAAGAATACGGTGAATAGATAAGCGCTTAGCTTAGCGCCTAGCTTGGCGAGCGATCAATTTTTTCTTACCTTTCTCTTGTATTCTGCACTTGTTTGCATTATCTGTGCGGGACCGCCAAATACCTTGACGGCGGTTGTATGAGCGAGACAGAGTCTGAAGAGTTGGTTGATCAACTGAGTAAACTCGCTTTAACCGACGAGGCCGAACGTATAAGAAAGAAGACATACAATATGGATCCACAACAACTACAGGCAGTCATAAATGTAGCGGTATCGGCTGCATTAAATGTGCAGAGAGAAGATTTTGAAAAGAAGTTGGAGGAAGTCAAAAAAAAGTTTACCGCTTCAACAATATCTGCTCCTGAGATTGCAGTGTAACGTGCCTATTGCTGTAACCGGCAATGTGAGTTGTGATGAAGGCCTCGATGCGGTAAAATCATTGCCAGAGTTTGATGGGTCTCAGGGAAAATATGTTTCTTGGCGACAAGCAGCAGCAGTTGCATATGAATTATTCAGAGAGCATAGCGGTAGTTCTAGGCATTACCAGGCTGTTCTCATAATCCGTAACAAAATTAGGGGATCTGCTGACTCTGTTCTTTCTTCATTTAATACAGTCCTTAATTTTGACGCCATTATTAGCCGCCTTGACTTTACCTATTCCGATAAACGCCCATTACACTTGCTCGAGCAAGAGCTTACAACACTCAGGCAGGGGCAGATGTCTATTACACAGTTTTATTAGGAGGTTGAGAAGAAGCTCTCACTCCTTACAAACAAGACAACTATGACATATGAGACGGACCATGCCCGATATATGAATGATAAGCATAGGTCTGATGCCCTGCGTGTCTTTATTTCTGGGCTAAAGAGAAACTTAACTGATGTTATATTTGCTGCTCAACCTACAGACCTGCCTTCAGCCCTAGCAATGGCTCAGGAAATAGAGGCAAATCACGAGAGGCATGCCTTTGCGACACAATATGCCAGGTCCTTAGAAGAAAAATATCTCAGGCAGGCTCAAAATCGTCAATTACAAGGGACAACAGAATCCAACCATGAACCGACGTTTAAAAAGTGGGTAAAAAATCCATTTTTTATAAGGGACAATGGTGGACGACCCGTTGTTGACAATAGACCGTTAGAGAAGATGGACGTAGATCCATCATTGTCGAGGTTTCGTCAGCTGACAAACTTTCAGCGCCCTCAGGGTTTTTCCATGCCACAGGCGCTTGTCGCACAACAGCAGAGTGCACAAAATAGACCGACTAGCTCTCAAAGAATGTCTGATTTCAAGCGTCAAAGGGTTAACCATCTGTTTGAAGAAGTTAGAAATGATCAAAAGAAGGATCATTATAATCAGATTGCTAACGATGCGGTGGATGACATAGACTGTGAAGAGGAAACAGACTATGAAAGCGATTCCGTACATTTTTTAGGGGTTCATCCCTGCTTCCGTTCGTCCAGCGAACAGTAGCGGGGGAGCAACGAAAATTTCTAGTGGATACGGGAGCCTCTAAAAGCTACATCAAGAAAGAGATAGGATTGCCGACTTCAGTTCCCGTCGACTCACCTTTTATTGTTAAGTCACTTCATGGCTTTGAAAAAATAGAACGCAAATGTGAGCTTTATCTGTTTGGTGTAAAGAGCCATTTCTTCCTATTACCCGGACTTAAAACATTTGACGGAATAGTTGGCCTTGACCTTTTAGCCCAGGTAGGTGCGACAATTGACCTCAAGGGCAATACTGTCAAGTTTAATGGAGGACGTGAAGATCTACACTTTCAAAAATGCGCTCAAGTTAACTTTACGAGGATTGAGGATATTGTCGTGCCCCCAAAAGTTCAAGAAGATTTTCAGCAGATGATGTATAAAAACTCGAGAGCCTTTGATGATCCCAATGAGAAGTTACCATTCAACACAAATGTCGTAGCGACCATTCGAACAGAGGACAATGAGCCAGTTTATTCGAAATTGTACCCGTTTCCTATGGGTGCTTCCGATTTCGTGAATCGGGAGATTAAAGATCTACTCAGAAATGGCATTATTCGGCCATCCAGGTCTCCCTACAATAACCCCATATGGGTTGTAGGTAAAAAAGGCACTGACGCTGCGGGATCTCCCAATAAACGCTTAGTAGTCGACTTCAGGAAGTTAAATTTAAAAACTATTGCCGATAGATACCCGATGCCGAGCATAAATATGATACTGTCAAATCTCGGGAGATCAAAATTTTTCACCACTCTCGACCTTAAGTCCGGGTACCACCAGATTGAACTTGCAGAATTGGACCGAGAAAAGACATCATTTTCCGTCAACGGAGGCAAATATGAGTTCTGCCGCCTACCGTTCGGCCTGAAGAATGCCTCAAGCATCTTTCAGAGGGCCATAGATGATGTACTACGGGATAAGATAGGAAAAATCTGTTACGTTTATGTTGATGACGTTATTGTTTTTTTCAGAAACTGAAGAGTCCCACATTGTCCATATCGGACAGGTTTTAGAGAGCCTCCATAAGGCCAATATGCGAGTGTCTAGGCAAAAGTCAAAATTTTTTAAAGAAAGTGTTGACTTCCTTGGTTTTGTTGTCACAAAGGAGGGTATTAGGACAAGCCAGGACAAGGTCCAGGCCATCAAGGATTTTAAACAGCCCAGCAATTTGTTTGAGCTGAGATCGTTCTTGGGCTTGGCAAGTTATTATCGATGCTTTATAAAGGATTTTGCATCAATAGCTAGACCTTTGACGAGCATTCTGAAAGGAGAAAGCGGCAGGGTCAGCAAATACCGTTAAAAAGGCATTCCGGTCAGTTTTGATAAGTCTCAGCTTAGAGCATTTGACAAGCTTAGAAGTATCCTTGCATCAGAGGACGTTATTCTTCATTATCCTGATTTTACGCGACCATTTGATTTGACGACTGATGCGTCATCCTTTGGCATAGGTGCAGTATTGTCTCAGGGAACCAGGCCAATAACAATGATATCCCGAACGCTAAAAGAAAGGGAATTAAATTATGCGACAAATGAAAGGGAGTTATTGGCAATCATTTGGGCCTTGAACTGTCTCCGACACTACCTCTATGGCAAGAACGACATAAACATATTTACGGACCATCAGCCCCTTATATTTGCGGTCTCTGACAAGAACCCAAATTCAAATTAAAAAATTATGCGTTGGAAAGCCCGAATCGAAGAAAGCGGTGCAAAGGTCATGTATAAACCGGGGAAAGAAAATTGCGTTGCGGACGCTCTGTCGCGACAAAATATTAACGCTTTACAGAGCTCTTCAGAGTCAGATCGAGCCACTATTCACACTGAAGAATCCTCAACATTTGTCATTGAGGCCACGGAAAAGCCATTGAACTGTTTCCAGAATCAAATCGTATTGGAGGAAGCATCCGTGCCGAATAAGCGACTATTTATAGTATTTGGTAATAAGACACGTCATCAAATTGATTTTACTGATTGGAAGACATTACTGGACTTAGTAAAAGGCGTAGTAACACCCAAAGTAGTGAATGCCATACACTGTGAGCTTCCAGTCCTGGCCCGTATTCAAGATAGTCTGGTTCGGCTCTTTCCTGCGACCAAGTTTTGGTTTTGTAAGTCTTGGGTGGCGGATGTTATCAAGCCTGATGAGCAAAAAGAAATTTTAGTTATTGAACATAACAGAGCTCATATGGCTGCTCAAGAGAACGTGAAGCAAGTGCTACTTGAATACTATTTTCCAAAAATGGGTAAAATTGCAGCCGAGATCGTTTTGAACTGCAGGGTTTGCCAAAAGGCAAAATACAACAGGCATCCAGTAAAACAGGAATTAGGTATAACCCCAATACCAACGCAGGTTGGGGAGATGTTACATATAGACATCTTCGCAACAGGGGGAAAGTACTTCCTCACCGCTGTTGATAAATTTAGCAAGTTTGCGGTGGTTCAGCCAATTGCATCGCGTTCAATCTTGGATGTAAAGACCCCAATCCTTCAGCTGGTCAACCTTTTTCCTAATGTTTTTTCCTGGTAAATCGATATATTGCGATAACGAGGCATCGTTTAACTCCGAAACAATACGATCCATGCTAAAAAATCAATACGATATTGAAATAGAAAATGCCCCACCTCTACACAGTACGTCCAATGGTCAGGTGGAAAGGTTCCACAGTACTCTTATAGAGATAGCCAGGTGTCTTAAATTGGAAAGGAAAATAGAAGATTTTACTGAATTATTCCTTCAGGCGACTATAGAGTATAACAGGTCATATCACTCTGTCACGAATAGAAAACCTGTCGAGATCATCCATGCTAATGCCGACATTGCCCCTGATATAATCATGAGCCTAAAGAAGGCACAGCAGGAGCAGTTAGATCGGAATAATCCGACTAGGCAGAATAGAGTATTTGAGAGGGGTGAGAAGGTGTTAGTTAAAACCAACAAGAGACTTGGGGATAAACTTACGCCCCTGTATGTCGAGAATAGGGTCGATGCTGATATTAGGGACAACGGTCCTAATTCAAGGGAGGGTGGTCCACAAGGACAATATTCGGTGAGGCCACTTACAAGATTGATTTATAGGCCAAAAAGTTGTGGCAGATACTCTGGCGTGTTACCCAAAAATTCAGGCTCGTATAAATGCTCACGCAACCATCGCAGTGAAACATTAAATCTAATTTTCTTTGTAAATTCAATTTATTTAAATTAAAAAAATACGTATATTGAAAGTAATTTAATTGCCCTCACTCTTGCCAAAATAAATGTTTTGCATTCTTTGAAGTTGCACTGTTGACCTAAAGACGATTATAAAAGGGGTTTCACAACTGTTAACCTAAAATACTAGGAAATACTATGTTTATTATTGAATCTTGTACAATTAATTTTAGTTTGTATGGTAGATAATTTGAAAAGCGCACACCGACCGGATATCACACCTCGATGAAAACAAATGAATGCAAGGTCAAACTAGAAGCGTTGCTGTCAGCTCATGGAATGGGGTACGATTAACCGTTTGCAGCCTGTTGGTCGGCTCATCTCATCGACCCAGCACGCATATCAAGGATCGGCCAACTACTCTTCGTCAACTTGCACCTGCAGCCTTAATCCTGCCCTTTCTTCACTAGTCAAACGAAGAAATACTGCAGAATATAACTGGTTACGAATGCTTACAATCAGATGCCACATTCACTAACATCAATCCGCTTTGCATTCTACGTAATCATTTATCAAGCGGCAAAGTGGAGCCTCGATGTCGACAACGCAAATCCTTGATAACATAGACATGGACGAGGACGCCCATTATTTAATGTGATGGGGAGTAGTTAACAAGTAACATCAGGAAAAGCTGCGTGTGACGACGAACGACACACGAAGCTATACTTCGGATGCTGGTCGGCGGCCGTGATCTGTGCGAGATAGGGTATTCTTAAGCTTTCTCTCTTTGTATTATTTAATTCTAAACTGACAGCCGAAATAAAGTGACGTTATCGTAAAATACCTGCCGTGAATATCAAGTCGGAGCTACGACCCTGCTACCGGCTTATTCCAGTTGGTCACTTCAGTTATAGTCACCGATCGTGGACACCACCTGATCCCGATCCGCACTCTGCACCACACCGCAGCTACAGAGGCGACAACGAGGTGACTGTGTTGTGGGCAGCAACGTGCCGCAACACACATTCAGCAACCACTTGGTCACTTAATCTATAGTCACCGATCGTGGCCACCACCTGGTCCTGATCCGCACTCTGCACCACACCACAGCTACAGAGGCGACAACGAGGTGACTGTGTTGTGGGCAGCAACTCGCCGCAACACACTTCAGCAACTACGTGAGCAGCAACGTGCCACATCCCCTTGCAACAACGGTGCAGGCGGAAGAGTTCGCGGGCAACTACCTTGCCGCGTCCATCAAAATCATATCTTGTATACCGTTCTTTCAAAAAAAAACGTGCCTGTTCGGGCACCAGCTAAGTCGTCCCATATTGGTCGACTTCTGCCGGCTGCCCGCGCCGATATTACCTTAGGTTGCGGAGAATATTCGGCGTTGTATCCTTGGAAAACAATGACTTCAATTTCAAGTCTCGGAGGAATAGGTTTTGACAATATAATGTTTTATTCAGCTGAAAGTTCTGTTGACCCGTTTCCCGTTTAATTGTAACTGACCGCTGGATATTTCTACCAGCCCAGTTGAAGTGCTGATCAGACTTTTCGGCCATGTCTGCGCTCGTTGCGCAATTCGGTCGGTCGAGCGAATGAGCGA
Organism: Drosophila mauritiana; assembly: GCF_004382145.1. Taxonomy (NCBI): domain Eukaryota; kingdom Metazoa; phylum Arthropoda; class Insecta; order Diptera; family Drosophilidae; genus Drosophila; species Drosophila mauritiana. The sequence continues at coordinate 57,897 of NW_022881244.1, read as the reverse complement.
CTTTTTGTTTGTCAGCAAATTGAATTGGATCAGAAGACCAACTTCTGATTGGCTTGCCTTTTGTTGTTACTACCTGAAACAGTTGCTTTTAGTGGTGTGAGTTGAGTTGTTAAAAGCGGGAGGGCGTAAGGGGGAAAGGAATGCTCAAGGAGGGAAAGGGTGAACCAGCGAGTCGTCGGGCTTACAACACCAGGGAAACTGCAGTGTCTTAACATATATATAAAAATATCAAATATTTTGAAACATCTTCAATAGGTCGGTTATGTTCATTACCTCATAGGCGATCTGTCAAGGGCTCATATAAAAGATGTGTATACTTATGACATAATGATTTCATTTGCGCTTTAAGTATATATAGCTTAATTTTTATTTCCAGGAAAGCTTTTTATAAGTAGGCTGCGAAATTATTTTCAAATCAGACGAAATTCAAGTTTATCCCAGGATGCTATTCCATTGCCGCCGGCGGTAGTGGAGTGAGTAGAGCTCCGACACCCCAGCCAGTAGAGCACTACCGCCGGCCGGAGTTCAAACCCAGGTATGGTATGTGGTATTCTGAAGCCAAAAAGCAAAAGGCAAAAATTACTGACGAATTTAGTTTTAATCTAATCAAAAACAGACATAGTATGCGGTATTATGAAGAATTTACTTAAGCACAAACAGACATAAATTCAAATTATAACACAATTACACTTTTTATTTTATCAAAATCAAACTTGGAAATTGATCTTCTGAAATTAATTCAGCAAGTTTAACCATATAATGAAAGGAAAATTGTACCATATATTTATTTTGATTATTGGCCGCAATCGGGATGGTTTTTATACCCCTTACTCGTAGAGTGAAAGGGTATACGAGATTCGTTGAAAAGTATGTAACAGGCAGAAGGAAGGGTTTTCGACTATACATATTGATCAGGATCAATAGCCGAGTCGATTCGTCTTTCCAACTGTCCGTATAAACGTCGAAATCTCAGGAACTATAAAAGCTAGAATTTTAAGATTCACAATTCAGATTCTAGAGACAAAGACCCAGGGCACCCATGTTACCACGCCGACTCTAACGCCCACAATCCGCACAAAACTGCCACCCCCACCTTTTTGATGAATGTGTTGATGCACATTTCTATTAATCTTGTAAATTTCTATCGATTTCCAAAAAGAATTTTTGCCACGTCCACTCAACGCCATAAAAACTGCCCGAAACTGCCACGCCCACATTTTTGAACAATTTTAAATTTGTTCATTTCATTCCTCATTTTATTACCCAATATCTATCGATATCCCAGGAAAAACAGGAAATTTCGCGTTCGCATTCACACTAGCTGAGTAATGGATATCTGATAGTCAAGGAACTCGACAACAGCATTCTCTCTTTTGTTATTTGACAATGCAATGTTTGTTGACTACTTCTAACTTAAACTTTTATATTTACTGTTAAAGATCATTCTCGTTTCAAATTTATGCACTTTCAAAAATTTGGTTTTCCCGACGGGGAATTGAAACCTGGTCCCCACTGTACTATTGAGGAACCACTTTTCCAAATTTCTTACTTTAATTTGTACATTTGCTTTCTTTTATTTGATATTTCTTTATTTTTTTATTTTTGCACTTTACACACACTCATTGCACACCTAAAAAAAGTTTCAAAATGTATGTATGTATGTATACCGTTCTTTAAAAAAAAACGTGCCTGTTCGGGCACCAGCTAAGTCGTCCCATATTGGTCGACTTCTGCCGAATATTCGGCGTTGTATCCTTGGAAACCAATGACTTCAATTTCAAGTCTCGGAGGAATAGGTTTTGACAATATAATGTTTTATTCAGCTGAAAGTTCTGTTGACCCGTTTCCCGTTTAATTGTAACTGACCGCTGGATATTTCTACCAGCCCAGTTGAAGTGCTGATCAGACTTTTCGGACATGTCTGCGCTCGTTGCGCAATTCGGTCGGTCGAGCGAATGAGCGACTTTTTGTTTGTCAGCAAATTGAATTGGATCGGAAGACCAACTTCTGATTGGCTTGCCTTTTGTTGTTACTACCTGAAACAGTTGCTTTTAGTGGTGTGAGTTGAGTTGTTAAAAGCGGGAGGGCGTAAGGGGGAAAGGAATGCTCAAGGAGGGAAAGGGTGAACCAGCGAGTCGTCGGGCTTACAACACCAGGGAAACTGCAGTGTTCTTAACTTATATATAAACATATCAAATAGTTTGAAACATCTTCAATAGGTCGGTTATGTTCATTACCTCATAGGCGATCTGTCAAGGGCTTATATAAAAGATGTGTAAGTTAACAACGCATAACATAATCCATAGCAACTAAGTGGCTCAACACATAGAATGCTGACGCGCCAGAATGGAGTTCAGCGCTCTGTGCAAAGAACGTCCGGCAACGGAAGGCTGACTCTTCTTATTCGAAGTGTTGCCTCACGCTGCAAGAAATGCTGAGTCGGCTTTGCCGACTCGTCTTGATGGCGCGATGCATTGCTGTTAGGGTAAACTTAGCTGCATATTTTGTAAACTCTTCAGTCTCAGTTTTGCACCAGAATAAACCAGAACGTGCTCCGGCTAAAGCCGTAAATAACAATTGTTTTAATTACAAAGATTGCTACGCCACAAGGCTAGACAATAAACCAAAGGGGGCGAAGTCAAGCCCTCCAACCTAATCTTCAGTAGAAGACTCCGACGAAAGACGTCCTACCACCGCTGTAACCTTGAGGGAGAAGTCTCTGGACCATCGCGGGAAAACACCTTTTCATAATTGGCGCCCAACTGAAATTCGAACTAGACAACTAATTAAACAGGGTAGTTAAGTTAGAAATCATGTAAGTTTTACATTTGACTTCTTCGAAACAGAAAGAAAGAATTCGTGACTGGCCACGTAATAGTTGTGCTTGTGTAAATCAGTTTCAAAAGCATTGCATATTTTCGGCAGAGCAAATTCTTGTTGCATACCTTACAGAAAAGAAGTATTGCATACTTTTGAAACTAAAAAATTTCATTGCATATCCCTTTAATATAAGCTATTGCATACCTTAAAAATAAGTATTGCATACTTTTGAAACTAAAAAATTTCATTGCATACCACTCTAATAAAAACTATTCAGTTCAGATTGTGTTGTTTAATCGAGTGGACGTGTTCACAGAAGTCGCGGATAAAACAAAAACGTAATTGTGATCCATCACAAACATTTGCGCAGATCGTGTGCTTATCTCACAAACAAAATCTATTTTTAGTCACTGCATAACGGTGACGGCTTCGGTTCGCGAAACTTATCAGCAACTAGCAAGTTCTAAGCTGTGTTGTTTTTGCCCCTCGCCCTGCGCGCTGCGCAAGCGGGAGGTTGTTACAATTTACCTTACAAGTAAAGCGGTAAATCTTATCGTGTTTAGTAAATATCAATTGCATTATACGGCATAAGTATAAAGACAATTGATATAATGGAGAATTCATTTGCTCAATCGCGACCTAGCAATGGGTGCGATAAATTTGAGAAAATTAGGAAAGTAGCAGGTGTTGAGCCAGGAGAAATACGCTCCCAACTCCGCGCCAGCTGTGCAGGTGTTTCCCCTAACCTGGAAGGTATGCCAACTCAATCTACGGTCTCCAGCTTAATGGTGACAATCAGCAGCAACACCAATGCAAGTGTTACCTGCACTATTTCTAACGTACAGGCCAACATGATCTGTACTCCTACATACACCGATTGCACATCCGTGACCACTAGCATTTGCCCAACTACGCCTTATGACAATGGACTGCCGACACCTCTGTCATCACTGCCCAATAAGCCATCTAAAGCGAAATGCCCCTTTCAAGCACATGATCGTACTGTCAACAGGAAACGAAAAGGCGTGTCTCAGCCCCCATTACCTATCCTCACCCCTTCTCCAAGCCGTAAAACTAAAAGGCAGGCCACTATGCCACTCAATGAGGAGGCCTCTACCTCCACTGCAGCAGCATTAAATAACAATCGCTTCGCGCTTTTGTCTGCTGAAGCGGACGTGTCGGATGCTGATTCTGACATTGAAGACTCTGCTGCCCGAGATGGTGGTGGACAATCCGCTAAATATAGCAAACCCCCAGCCATATGCGTACCAAGTGTAAGTGATCCGGTCACCTTGGAACGGGCTCTTAATCTGAGTATTGGCTCCTCAAACTACTACATCCGCACCTCTAGATTTGGTGTATCCAGAATCTATACAGCCAACTCTGATGCTTTCCGCACCGCTGTAAAAGAACTAAATAAGTTAAATTGTCAATTCTGGCATCACCAACTTAAAGAAGAAAACCCTACAGAGTTAGTGCTTAAAGGAATCCATGCTAATGTTCCTAGTTCGCAGATAGAACAAGCATTTAGTGATCACGGCTATGAGGTCCTTAATATCTATTGCCCCAGAAAGTCTGACTGGAAGAACATTCAGGTAAACGAAGATGATAATGAAGCTACAAAAAACTTCAAAACTAGACAAAATTTGTTTTATATTAATCTTAAACAAGGCCCGAATGTTAAAGAGTCTCTTAAGATAACTCGACTTGGCAGATACAGAGTCACTGTTGAGCGCGCTACACGTAGAAAAGAACTGCTACAATGTCAAAGATGCCAAATTTTTGGACACTCTAAGAACTATTGCGCCCAGGATCCTATTTGTGGTAAATGTAGTGGTCCCCATATGACCGGGTCCGCTTTGTGCATAAGTGACGTATGTCTGTGTGTAAATTGTGGTGGTGATCATGTCTCGACAGACAAAAGCTGCCCCGTCAGAGCAGAGAAAGCCAAGAAGCTAAAACCAAGGTCCAGGCTACCGATGACTAATAATATTGCCACACTCAAACCTCCACAACGTTCTTCAAGCGGTTACATACCAGCTGAGGCATTAAGAACCAACATCTCTTATGCTGATATTGCTCGACGCAACACGACTCAATCTAGGGCTCGTGCTACTGTGCAGGCTGAAGTTATACGAACATCGGACAATAGCCTTAACAATAAATTTATGGCGTTAGACAACTCCATTCGGGCCATCAATACGAGAATGGACCAACTATTTAAGCTTATACAAGAAACTGTAGAGGCTAATAAAGCTTTCAGAGAACTGGTTCAGGTTCTAATTACACGTATTCCTAAATGACCCAACCAACCTTAAAAATCGGATTGTGGAACGCTCGCGGATTAACAAGGGGCTCTGAGGAGCTTCGGATATTCCTCAGCGATCACGATATAGACGTAATGCTTACCACGGAAACACACATGCGAGTTGGTCAGCGCATCTATCTCCCAGGGTATCTTATGTATCACGCCCACCACCCCAGTGGTAACAGTAGAGGTGGCTCTGCAGTCATAATAAAATCTAGACTTTGTCACAGCCCTCTGACACCTATCTCTACTAATGACAGGCAGATAGCGAGCGTGCACCTGCAAACATCGGTTGGGACCGTCACTGTAGCTGCTGTATATCTACCTCCAGCAGAAAGATGGATAGTAGATGACTTCAAATCCATGTTTGCTGCGTTAGGCAACAAATTTATTGCTGGTGGTGATTACAATGCCAAACATGCATGGTGGGGGAACCCAAGATCCTGTCCTAGAGGTAAAATGTTGCAAGAAGTCATTGCACATGGGCAATACCAAGTTCTGGCTACGGGCGAACCCACTTTCTACTCTTACAACCCTTTGTTAACACCATCAACCCTTGATTTTTTTATAACCTGTGGGTACGGTATGGGCAGGCTAGATGTACAAACTCTCCAGGAACTCTCGTCGGACCATCTTCCTATTCTGGCTGTATTGCACGCTACGCCGTTAAAGAAACCACAACGCGTACGACTACTTGCCCATAATGCTGACATAAACATATTCAAAACCCATCTTGAACAGCTGAGTGAGGTAAATATGCAAATTCTGGAGGCGGTGGACATTGATAATGCCACAAGCCTTTTCATGAGCAAACTAAGTGAGGCTGCTCAGCTTGCTGCACCGAGAAATCGGCATGAAGTAGAGGCCTCCAGACCACTTCAACTTCCTCCCAGAATATTGGCACTGCTCAGGCTAAAACGAAGAGTTCGAAAAGAATATGCTAGAACAGGTGATCCCCGCATGCAACAGATCCACAGTAGACTGGCCAACTGCCTGCATAAGGCCCTTGCTCGAAGAAAGCAGGCCCAAATAGATACCTTCTTGGATAACTTGGGTACTGACGCGAGCACAAATTACTCACTGTGGCGGATAACGAAACGGTTCAAAGCTCAGCCCACCCCAAAATCAGCAATCAAAAATCCGTCTGGTGGCTGGTGTCGCACTAGCTTGGAAAAAACTGAAGTGTTCGCTAACAACCTTGAGCAACGTTTTACACCCTATAACTATGCACCGGAAAGTCTCTGTCGTCAGGTTGAAGAATATTTGGAATCGCCCTTTCAAATGAGCCTGCCTCCGAGTGCTGTCACACTGGAAGAAGTGAAGAATTTAATAGCCAAGCTTCCACTTAAGAAAGCTCCTGGAGAAGATCTTCTTGATAATAGAACCATTAGACTTCTCCCAGATCAAGCATTGCAGTTCCTTGCCTTAATATTCAACAGCGTTCTTGATGTTGGCTACTTTCCGAAAGCTTGGAAATCGGCGAGCATAATTATGATCCATAAGACTGGAAAAACACCGACAGACGTTGACTCGTACAGGCCCATCAGCTTACTCCCATCTCTGGGTAAAATTATGGAGAGGCTGATCCTAAACAGGCTGCTCACTTGCAAGGATGTTACCAAAGCGATTCCCAAATTTCAGTTTGGCTTCCGGTTGCAGCACGGTACTCCTGAGCAACTACATAGAGTAGTGAACTTTGCTCTGGAAGCTATGGAAAACAAGGAGTATGCAGTAGGTGCCTTTCTTGATATTCAACAGGCATTTGACAGAGTCTGGCACCCTGGGCTCCTGTACAAAGCGAAGAGGCTGTTCCCGCCGCAGCTATATTTGGTTGTTAAAAGTTTCCTGGAAGAACGCACATTCCACGTCTCTGTTGATGGGTACAAATCGTCAATCAAGCCAATTGCAGCTGGAGTTCCTCAAGGAAGCGTTCTTGGCCCAACCCTATACTCAGTTTTTGCTTCGGACATGCCTACTCACACACCAGTCACAGAGGTAGACGAAGAAGATGTGCTCATAGCCACCTACGCTGACGATACTGCTGTGCTCACGAAAAGTAAAAGTATCCTGGCTGCCACTTCTGGTCTACAGGAATACCTGGATGCATTCCAGCAATGGGCTGAGAACTGGAATGTGCGCATCAACGCTGAGAAGTGTGCCAATGTGACGTTCTCCAACCGAACAGGTAGCTGTCCGGGTGTCAGTCTGAATGGGAGACTGATCAGACACCATCAGGCTTATAAATACCTTGGTATTACCCTCGATAGGAAGCTCACCTTCAGCAGGCACATCACAAATATTCAGCAAGCGTTCAGGACCAAGGTTGCTCGGATGTCTTGGCTCATTGCACCACGCAACAAACTGTCGCTTGGCTGCAAGGTCAATATATACAAGTCCATATTGGCCCCCTGCCTGTTCTACGGCCTGCAGGTATACGGCATTGCTGCGAAGAGTCACCTTAATAAGATCCGGATCTTACAGGCGAAAACCTTAAGAAGAATTTCGGGGGCTCCTTGGTATATGAGAACAAGAGACATCGAACGCGACCTCAAGGTGCCCAAATTAGGAGACAAGCTCCAGAACATCGCCCAAAAATATATGGAAAGGCTTAATGTACACCCCAACAGCCTAGCAAGGAAGCTAGGAACTGCAGCTGTAGTCAATGCTGACCCTCGGACTAGAGTCAAAAGAAGACTCAAGCGACACCACCCTCATGACCTCCCTGACCTGGTTTTGACCTAGAAAGTCTTAGTTTTAAAATTCATTAGAATAATCAAATAAATAATAATTATTATGTTATATCAACTATTATAATTCTCCCTATCATTTTTAGGATTAAAAATCTGTTAGTCTTAAGTAACCAAGACATATTGTAAAATAAAATAATTTAAGCATATCAAATTAAGTTGCCGCATGGGTAACAGTGCGTTGATCAAATAATAAAAACATCATCGTTCAATAAAGGAAAAAAAAAAAAAAAAAAAAGGTTTCAAAAGGAATCGTTCAGTAATTCCTCTGAACTTAACCTAATGTGTGATAAAGATAAATGAGACCAAGTGGTATCTTAATTATAAAGTACAAGAGAAAGAAAAAATCTAGTCTAGTTATTAATTACTTAGTATGTAATATGTTATATTATCCTCCGGGTAAGGAGATCGCTGGGGAGTACCCTCTTCAGTCTTCGGAGGGAGATGGGATCAGCTAGGATAGTTGCTAGTTGGTTCGGGTGGACCATAAGCCTGTCGGCATAACGGCTGCTATGGAAATTGATCTGATCCCCAAGAAGGGTAACTTTCAGATCTCTTTCGATGACCATGTTCGTCACGTACCAGGGGAGCCCAGATGCGTGACGTGCAGCTCTCGACTGGACCACACGGAGCCTATTAAGCTGGGATTTGGCGGCAGTTCCCCACACCTGGATGGCATAACTCCACGTTGGAGCGAGAATGGCTTTGATTAAAAGAGCCTTAGAGCTCATTTGAAGTTTGCTGGATTGGAAGAGCCAGTCGAGCTTTTTTAGCTTCGCCAGTGACTTAGATTTGACCGACGTGATGTGGGCCCTCCAGGTCAGTCTCCGATCTAGATGAACTCCTAGGTAGCAGTGCGATAGCATTGGTGATAGGGCTTCCATCGAAGGTCAGATCTGTGCAGGTTCCGGGTCGCAGGGAAAAAGTTACACAGGCTGACTTTGAGGAGTTAATGGCCACATTCCATTTGGCAGTCCATTTTTCGATTGCATGTAGCCATTCCTGGACTGCGTTGGAGGCAGTTTGCAGTGAAGGATGAGACGCCAGCATGGCAGTGTCATCGGCGTAAGTGGCCAGGAGTCGCTGAGCCGGGGGGAACCCCTGCTAATAAAAACGATTGCATTCCGAGTATCAAAGTTTTATTGAATACTTTCAACAGATAAATAATTATAGCATACTTTGGTATAATTTTACTGCATACCTTTTCTTGCCACTCCACTTAGCCGATCAATTGGGCTCGGCAACAGTATATTTGTGATGTGCCAACCTACAATCAATGAATTGGGCACATAACTATAGAAGTATTAAGGTCGAATACGAAAGCGAGGATAGCTGGGACGAGGAGCAAGCATTAGGTCAAGACATTGGATAGGGCACCGGTACATAATACCATGGACCCCAGTCAGATTCAAGCCCTTATCGACAATGCCGTCAGACAGGCATTGTCGCAACAGCAATCCCACTTCCAAGTTCAACTAAATTCCCTAGCTGAGCGGGTACAGAGTTTGCAGGTGGAAGCACCGCAAATCATAACATATGAAAAAGTCTCTGTCAACCCCGAGATTAGGTGCGAAATTCCCCTTGACATAATAAAATCGGTACCGGAGTTCTCCGGTACCCAAGACGAGTATGTGGCCTGGAGACAATCGGCCATATACGCCTACGAGCTGTTTAAACCATACAATGGCAGCAGTGCCCATTATCAGGCTGTTGCCATATTAAGGAATAAAATCCGTGGCGCAGCCGGGGCTCTACTCGTATCCCATAATACGGTATTGAACTTCGATGCCATTTTGGCCAGATTAGACTGCACGTACTCAGACAAAACATCCTTACGCCTGTTGAGGCAAGGATTGGAAATGGTTAGGCAAGGAGACCTACCATTAATGCAATACTACGATGAAGTTGAAAAGAAGCTAACGCTTGTCACAAACAAAATCGTAATGACGCATGATCAAGAGGGTGCTGACCTGCTTAATGCTGAGGTCAGAGCCGACGCCCTGCATGCTTTTATTTCAGGGCTCAAAAAGTCCCTTAGAGCTGTGGTCTTCCCGGCGCAACCCAAAGACTTGCCATCTGCACTGGCCTAGCTAGAGAAGCAGAGGCAAGCATAGAGAGAAGCATGTTTGCTAACTCCTACGCCAAGGCCGTAGAGGAGCGAGCGCATTCGGCGGCAGACGGCAAGAGCCCTTTCCAGGGCAAATCAAATAAACAAGAACAGGGACAGGACAGAAATCCCCACTTCTTGAAACGACAGAAAACGAACAATGACACTCAGGCGCAAGCACCCCAGCCTATGGAGGTCGATCCATCCTCCAGGTTCAGGCAGCGCGCTGAACATAATCAGAATCACCCTAATGTATCGAACGCGTTTAAGTGGAGAAATCCCTCAGAACGCTCGACAGGACAGGGACGACAACGGCTTAATAACGTTGTCCAAAAGGCCCCTAAGCAAAAAGAGACCCAAGAGGAGTATGAGAAGGCAGCAAAGGCTGCAGTCGAGGAAATCGACAGCGAAAATGAGTACGCTCCCAGTGCCGACTCATTGAATTTTTTAGGGGACGCTCCCGGTTGCCGTTCATTGAACGACGGCTGGCTGGGAGAACTTTAGAGATGCTAATCGATACCGGCGCAGCAAAAAACTACATTAGGCCCGTAAAGGAGCTGAAAAATGTGATGCCGCTCGCCAGCCCTTTCTCGGTGAGCTCAATACACGGCTCCACCGAAATCAAACACAAATGTTTGATGAAAGTCTTCAAGCACACCTCCCCATTTTTCCTTTTAGATTCTCTCAATGCGTTCGACGCTATCATAGGCTTGGACCTGTTAACACAGGCCGGGGTAAAGCTCAACCTTGCAGAGGACTCCCTAGAGTACCAGGGCATCGCTGAAAAGCTTCACTATTTCAGCTGCCCCAGTGTTAATTTCACTGATGTAAACGACATTGTTGTACCTGACTCCGTTAAAAAGGAGTTCAAGGACACAATAATAAGGAGGAAGAAAGCCTTCTCGACGACAAATGAAGCTCTTCCTTTTAACACCGCTGTCACTGCCACAATTCGGACAATTGATAATGAACCGGTGTACTCAAGAGCGTACCCAAATCTTATGGGTGTCTCCGACTTTGTGAACAACGAGGTCAAACAACTGCTGAAAGACGGCATCATCAGGCCCTCAAGGTCTCCCTATAACAGCCCGACCTGGGTTGTTGACAAAAAGGGGACCGACGCCTTCGGGAACCAGAACAAGAGGTTGGTCATTGACTTTAGGAAGCTAAATGAGCGAACTATTCCTGACCGGTACCCGATGCCTAGCATTCCCATGATTTTAGCGAATCTGGGCAAGGCAAAGTTCTTCACTACCCTTGACCTGAAGTCAGGGTATCATCAAATTAACCTCGCGGAACACGACCGCGAGAAGACATCGTTCTCGGTGAATGGCGGCAAATACGAGTTCTGCCGTCTGCCGTTCGGATTGAGAAATGCAAGCAGCATTTTTCAAAGAGCCCTAGACGATGTACTGAGAGAGCAAATCGGGAAAATATGTTACGTCTATGTAGATGATGTCATAATTTTCTCAGAAAACGAGTCCGACCATGTCCGCCACATCGACACTGTGCTGAAATGCTTGATCGAGGCGAAAATGAGGGTGAGCCAGGAAAAGACAAGATTCTTCAAAGACAGTGTTGAGTACCTCGGCTTCATAGTAAGCAAGGACGGGACTAAGTCCGACCCAGAAAAAGTAAAGGCCATTCAGGAATACTCTGAACCCAAAAGTGTCTACGGTGTTAGATCGTTCCTTGCCACTTGATCAGTTTCGCTGACAAGGGTTACCTGTTAAAAACTCTCAAAGAAGTTGTTAACCCTGACGTCGTGAATGCTATCCATTGCGACTTGCCTACACTGGCAAGCTTCCAACACGACCTCATTACCCACTTCCCAGCTGCAAGAATGTCGTGTCGGATATAACCGATAAAAACGAACAGTACGAAATTGTCACTGCAGAGCACAACCGTGCACACAGAGCCGCGCAGGAAAATGTCAAACAAGTCCTTCGAGACTACTATTTTCCAAAAATGGGCAGCATGACAAAGGAAGTGGTTGCTAATTGCAGGGTATGTACCCAAGCAAAGTACGACAGGCGCCCGAAAAAGCAAGAGCTTGGGGAAACGCCCATACCCAGTCATGCTGGCGAAATGGTGCACATTGACATATTTTCAACAGACAGGAAGCTGTTCTTGACGTGCATTGACAAATCCTCTAAGTTTGCAGTAGTGCAACCGATCGCATCTAGGACAATAGTGGACATCACTGGCCCCCTATTGCAGATTGTTAACTTTTTTCCCACCATCAAAACAATCTATTGCGACAATGAGCCCGCTTTCAACTCAGAGACAATCACGTCAATGCTCAAAAACAACTACGGCATCGACATTGTGAACGCGCCTCCTCTGCACAGCGTGTCCAATGGCCAAGTTGAACGATTCCACAGCACCTTGGCAGAAATAGCCAGATGCCTGAAGTTGGACAAAAAGACAAATGACACAGTAGAGCTAATCTTGAGAGCCATGGTGGAATATAACAAAACCATGCACTCAGTTACTCGTGAGAGACCAATTGAGGTTCTTCATTCAGGGGCCCACGAGCGCTGCCTGGAAATCAAGGCAAGATTACCAAAGGCTCAGCAAGACAGCATCGGAAGATGCAACCCTGCCCGGCAAAACCGTGTGTTTGAGGTAGGGGAACACGTGTTTGTAAAGAACAACAAGAGGTTAGGAAATAAGCTAACCCCACTATGCACGGAACAAAAAGTGCAAGCAGACCTGGGAACGTCTGTTCTTATTAAGGGGAGGGTGGTCCACAAGGACAACCTTAAGTAGGCACCCCCCTTGCAGTTAGTTAGTAGGTTACCTTAAGAAAGCCCGAGCACTACAGTCTCACCCTATATCTAAATTCCAGGTTTACCCTCACGACGCTCATTACACTGGCATTAGCGAATGCACGGATCACCGACTTTTCGCATGCCAACTACATCCCTGTCGTAGATGGTAACGTGCTGGTTTTTGAACAGCGTGACCTCTTAAAGCACTCAAGCAACTTGTCCGAATTCGCTGTCATGATAGACGAGACAGCAAAATTATCCGAGTCCTTTCCCCAATCGCATATGCGTAAGCTACTAGAGGTCGATACGGACCACCTTAGAACCTTGCTGTCCGTCCTTAAGGTCCATCATAGGATTGCCAGGAGTCTAGAGGCTAATAAAGCCTCTAATAAAGAGAACTGATTCAGGTTCTAATTACACGTATTCCTAAATGACCCAACCAACCTTAAAAATCGGATTGTGGAACGCTCGCGGATTAACAAGGGGCTCTGAGGAGCTTCGGATATTCCTCAGCGATCACGATATAGACGTAATGCTTACCACGGAAACACACATGCGAGTTGGTCAGCGCATCTATCTCCCAGGGTATCTTATGTATCACGCCCACCACCCCAGTGGTAACAGTAGAGGTGGCTCTGCAGTCATAATAAAATCTAGACTTTGTCACAGCCCTCTGACACCTATCTCTACTAATGACAGGCAGATAGCGAGCGTGCACCTGCAAACATCGGTTGGGACCGTCACTGTAGCTGCTGTATATCTACCTCCAGCAGAAAGATGGATAGTAGATGACTTCAAATCCATGTTTGCTGCGTTAGGCAACAAATTTATTGCTGGTGGTGATTACAATGCCAAACATGCATGGTGGGGGAACCCAAGATCCTGTCCTAGAGGTAAAATGTTGCAAGAAGTCATTGCACATGGGCAATACCAAGTTCTGGCTACGGGCGAACCCACTTTCTACTCTTACAACCCTTTGTTAACACCATCAACCCTTGATTTTTTTATAACCTGTGGGTACGGTATGGGCAGGCTAGATGTACAAACTCTCCAGGAACTCTCGTCGGACCATCTTCCTATTCTGGCTGTATTGCACGCTACGCCGTTAAAGAAACCACAACGCGTACGACTACTTGCCCATAATGCTGACATAAACATATTCAAAACCCATCTTGAACAGCTGAGTGAGGTAAATATGCAAATTCTGGAGGCGGTGGACATTGATAATGCCACAAGCCTTTTCATGAGCAAACTAAGTGAGGCTGCTCAGCTTGCTGCACCGAGAAATCGGCATGAAGTAGAGGCCTCCAGACCACTTCAACTTCCTCCCAGAATATTGGCACTGCTCAGGCTAAAACGAAGAGTTCGAAAAGAATATGCTAGAACAGGTGATCCCCGCATGCAACAGATCCACAGTAGACTGGCCAACTGCCTGCATAAGGCCCTTGCTCGAAGAAAGCAGGCCCAAATAGATACCTTCTTGGATAACTTGGGTACTGACGCGAGCACAAATTACTCACTGTGGCGTATCACGAAACGGTTCAAAGCTCAGCCCACCCCAAAATCAGCAATCAAAAATCCGTCTGGTGGCTGGTGTCGCACTAGCTTGGAAAAAACTGAAGTGTTCGCTAACAACCTTGAGCAACGTTTTACACCCTATAACTATGCACCGGAAAGTCTCTGTCGTCAGGTTGAAGAATATTTGGAATCGCCCTTTCAAATGAGCCTGCCTCCGAGTGCGTCACACTGGAAGAAGTGAAGAATTTAATAGCCAAGCTGCCACTTAAGAAAGCTCCTGGAGAAGATCTTCTTGATAATAGAACCATTAGACTTCTCCCAGATCAAGCATTGCAGTTCCTTGCCTTAATATTCAACAGCGTTCTTGATGTTGGCTACTTTCCGAAAGCTTGGAAATCGGCGAGCATCATTATGATCCACAAGACTGGAAAAACACCGACAGACGTTGACTCGTACAGGCCCATCAGCTTACTCCCATCTCTGGGTAAAATTATGGAGAGGCTGATCCTAAACAGGCTGCTCACTTGCAAGGATGTTACCAAAGCGATTCCCAAATTTCAGTTTGGCTTCCGGTTGCAGCACGGTACTCCTGAGCAACTACATAGAGTAGTGAACTTTGCTCTGGAAGCTATGGAAAACAAGGAGTATGCAGTAGGTGCCTTTCTTGATATTCAACAGGCATTTGACAGAGTCTGGCACCCTGGGCTCCTGTACAAAGCGAAGAGGCTGTTCCCGCCGCAGCTATATTTGGTTGTTAAAAGTTTCCTGGAAGAACGCACATTCCACGTCTCTGTTGATGGGTACAAATCGTCAATCAAGCCAATTGCAGCTGGAGTTCCTCAAGGAAGCGTTCTTGGCCCAACCCTATACTCAGTTTTTGCTTCGGACATGCCTACTCACACACCAGTCACAGAGGTAGACGAAGAAGATGTGCTCATAGCCACCTACGCTGACGATACTGCTGTGCTCACGAAAAGTAAAAGTATCCTGGCTGCCACTTCTGGTCTACAGGAATACCTGGATGCATTCCAGCAATGGGCTGAGAACTGGAATGTGCGCATCAACGCTGAGAAGTGTGCCAATGTGACGTTCTCCAACCGAACAGGTAGCTGTCCGGGTGTCAGTCTGAATGGGAGACTGATCAGACACCATCAGGCTTATAAATACCTTGGTATTACCCTCGATAGGAAGCTCACCTTCAGCAGGCACATCACAAATATTCAGCAAGCGTTCAGGACCAAGGTTGCTCGGATGTCTTGGCTCATTGCACCACGCAACAAACTGTCGCTTGGCTGCAAGGTCAATATATACAAGTCCATATTGGCCCCCTGCCTGTTCTACGGCCTGCAGGTATACGGCATTGCTGCGAAGAGTCACCTTAATAAGATCCGGATCTTACAGGCGAAAACCTTAAGAAGAATTTCGGGGGCTCCTTGGTATATGAGAACAAGAGACATCGAACGCGACCTCAAGGTGCCCAAATTAGGAGACAAGCTCCAGAACATCGCCCAAAAATATATGGAAAGGCTTAATGTACACCCCAACAGCCTAGCAAGGAAGCTAGGAACTGCAGCTGTGGTCAATGCTGACCCTCGGACTAGAGTCAAAAGAAGACTCAAGCGACACCACCCTCATGACCTCCCTGACCTGGTTTTGACCTAGAAAGTCTTAGTTTTAAAATTCATTAGAATAATCAAATAAATAATAATTATTATGTTATATCAACTATTATAATTCTCCCTATCATTTTTAGGATTAAAAATCTGTTAGTCTTAAGTAACCAAGACATATTGTAAAATAAAATAATTTAAGCAGATCAAATTAAGTTGCCGCATGGGTAACAGTGCGTTGATCAAATAATAAAAACATCATCGTTCAATAAAGGAAAAAAAAAAAAAAAAAGGTTTCAAAAGGAATCGTTCAGTAATTCCTCTGAACTTAACCTAATGTGTGATAAAGATAAATGAGACCAAGTGGTATCTTAATTATAAAGTACAAGAGAAAGAAAAAATCTAGTCTAGTTATTAATTACTTAGTATGTAATATGTTATATTATCCTCCGGGTAAGGAGATCGCTGGGGAGTACCCTCTTCAGTCTTCGGAGGGAGATGGGATCAGCTAGGATAGTTGCTAGTTGGTTCGGGTGGACCATAAGCCTGTCGGCATAACGGCTGCTATGGAAATTGATCTGATCCCCAAGAAGGGTAACTTTCAGATCTCTTTCGATGACCATGTTCGTCACGTACCAGGGGAGCCCAGATGCGTGACGTGCAGCTCTCGACTGGACCACACGGAGCCTATTAAGCTGGGATTTGGCGGCAGTGAGGTAAATATGCAAATTCTGGAGGCGGTGGACATTGATAATGCCACAAGCCTTTTCATGAGCAAACTAAGTGAGGCTGCTCAGCTTGCTGCACCGAGAAATCGGCATGAAGTAGAGGCCTCCAGACCACTTCAACTTCCTCCCAGAATATTGGCACTGCTCAGGCTAAAACGAAGAGTTCGAAAAGAATATGCTAGAACAGGTGATCCCCGCATGCAACAGATCCACAGTAGACTGGCCAACTGCCTGCATAAGGCCCTTGCTCGAAGAAAGCAGGCCCAAATAGATACCTTCTTGGATAACTTGGGTACTGACGCGAGCACAAATTACTCACTGTGGCGTATCACGAAACGGTTCAAAGCTCAGCCCACCCCAAAATCAGCAATCAAAAATCCGTCTGGTGGCTGGTGTCGCACTAGCTTGGAAAAAACTGAAGTGTTCGTTAACAACCTTGAGCAACGTTTTACACCCTATAACTATGCACCGGAAAGTCTCTGTCGTCAGGTTGAAGAATATTTGGAATCGCCCTTTCAAATGAGCCTGCCTCCGAGTGCTGTCACACAGGAAGAAGTGAAGAATTTAATAGCCAAGCTGCCACTTAAGAAAGCTCCTGGAGAAGATCTTCTTGATAATAGAACCATTAGACTTCTCCCAGATCAAGCATTGCAGTTCCTTGCCTTAATATTCAACAGCGTTCTTGATGTTGGCTACTTTCCGAAAGCTTGGAAATCGGCGAGCATAATTATGATCCACAAGACTGGAAAAACACCGACAGACGTTGACTCGTACAGGCCCATCAGCTTACTCCCATCTCTGGGTAAAATTATGGAGAGGCTGATCCTAAACAGGCTGCTCACTTGCAAGGATGTTACCAAAGCGATTCCCAAATTTCAGTTTGGCTTCCGGTTGCAGCACGGTACTCCTGAGCAACTACATAGAGTAGTGAACTTTGCTCTGGAAGCTATGGAAAACAAGGAGTATGCAGTAGGTGCCTTTCTTGATATTCAACAGGCATTTGACAGAGTCTGGCACCCTGGGCTCCTGTACAAAGCGAAGAGGCTGTTCCCGCCGCAGCTATATTTGGTTGTTAAAAGTTTCCTGGAAGAACGCACATTCCACGTCTCTGTTGATGGGTACAAATCGTCAATCAAGCCAATTGCAGCTGGAGTTCCTCAAGGAAGCGTTCTTGGCCCAACCCTATACTCAGTTTTTGCTTCGGACATGCCTACTCACACACCAGTCACAGAGGTAGACGAAGAAGATGTGCTCATAGCCACCTACGCTGACGATACTGCTGTGCTCACGAAAAGTAAAAGTATCCTGGCTGCCACTTCTGGTCTACAGGAATACCTGGATGCATTCCAGCAATGGGCTGAGAACTGGAATGTGCGCATCAACGCTGAGAAGTGTGCCAATGTGACGTTCTCCAACCGAACAGGTAGCTGTCCGGGTGTCAGTCTGAATGGGAGACTGATCAGACACCATCAGGCTTATAAATACCTTGGTATTACCCTCGATAGGAAGCTCACCTTCAGCAGGCACATCACAAATATTCAGCAAGCGTTCAGGACCAAGGTTGCTCGGATGTCTTGGCTCATTGCACCACGCAACAAACTGTCGCTTGGCTGCAAGGTCAATATATACAAGTCCATATTGGCCCCCTGCCTGTTCTACGGCCTGCAGGTATACGGCATTGCTGCGAAGAGTCACCTTAATAAGATCCGGATCTTACAGGCGAAAACCTTAAGAAGAATTTCGGGGGCTCCTTGGTATATGAGAACAAGAGACATCGAACGCGACCTCAAGGTGCCCAAATTAGGAGACAAGCTCCAGAACATCGCCCAAAAATATATGGAAAGGCTTTATGTACACCCCAACAGCCTAGCAAGGAAGCTAGGAACTGCAGCTGTGGTCAATGCTGACCCTCGGACTAGAGTCAAAAGAAGACTCAAGCGACACCACCCTCATGACCTCCCTGACCTGGTTTTGACCTAGAAAGTCTTAGTTTTAAAATTCATTAGAATAATCAAATAAATAATAATTATTATGTTATATCAACTATTATAATTCTCCCTATCATTTTTAGGATTAAAAATCTGTTAGTCTTAAGTAACCAAGACATATTGTAAAATAAAATAATTTAAGCATATCAAATTAAGTTGCCGCATGGGTAACAGTGCGTTGATCAAATAATAAAAACATCATCGTTCAATAAAGGAAAAAAAAAAAAAAAAAAAAGGTTTCAAAAGGAATCGTTCAGTAATTCCTCTGAACTTAACCTAATGTGTGATAAAGATAAATGAGACCAAGTGGTATCTTAATTATAAAGTACAAGAGAAAGAAAAAATCTAGTCTAGTTATTAATTACTTAGTATGTAATATGTTATATTATCCTCCGGGTAAGGAGATCGCTGGGGAGTACCCTCTTCAGTCTTCGGAGGGAGATGGGATCAGCTAGGATAGTTGCTAGTTGGTTCGGGTGGACCATAAGCCTGTCGGCATAACGGCTGCTATGGAAATTGATCTGATCCCCAAGAAGGGTAACTTTCAGATCTCTTTCGATGACCATGTTCGTCACGTACCAGGGGAGCCCAGATGCGTGACGTGCAGCTCTCGACTGGACCACACGGAGCCTATTAAGCTGGGATTTGGCGGCAGTTCCCCACACCTGGATGGCATAACTCCACGTTGGAGCGAGAATGGCTTTGATTAAAAGAGCCTTAGAGCTCATTTGAAGTTTGCTGGATTGGAAGAGCCAGTCGAGCTTTTTTAGCTTCGCCAGTGACTTAGATTTGACCGACGTGATGTGGGCCCTCCAGGTCAGTCTCCGATCTAGATGAACTCCTAGGTAGCAGTGCGATCTAGCATTGGTGATAGGGCTTCCATCGAAGGTCAGATCTGTGCAGGTTCCGGGTCGCAGGGAAAAAGTTACACAGGCTGACTTTGAGGAGTTAATGGCCACATTCCATTTGGCAGTCCATTTTTCGATTGCATGTAGCCATTCCTGGACTGCGTTGGAGGCAGTTTGCAGTGAAGGATGAGACGCCAGCATGGCAGTGTCATCGGCGTAAGTGGCCAGGAGTCGCTGAGCCGGGGGGAACCCCTGCTAATAAAAACGATTGCATTCCGAGTATCAAAGTTTTATTGAATACTTTCAACAGATAAATAATTATAGCATACTTTGGTATAATTTTACTGCATACCTTTTCTTGCCACTCCACTTAGCCGATCAATTGGGCTCGGCAACAGTATATTTGTGATGTGCCAACCTACAATCAATGAATTGGGCACATAACTATAGAAGTATTAAGGTCGAAAACGAAAGCGAGGATAGCTGGGACGAGGAGCAAGCATTAGGTCAAGACATTGGATAGGGCACCGGTACATAATACCATGGACCCCAGTCAGATTCAAGCCCTTATCGACAATGCCGTCAGACAGGCATTGTCGCAACAGCAATCCCACTTCCAAGTTCAACTAAATTCCCTAGCTGAGCGGGTACAGAGTTTGCAGGTGGAAGCACCGCAAATCATAACATATGAAAAAGTCTCTGTCAACCCCGAGATTAGGTGCGAAATTCCCCTTGACATAATAAAATCGGTACCGGAGTTCTCCGGTACCCAAGACGAGTATGTGGCCTGGAGACAATCGGCCATATACGCCTACGAGCTGTTTAAACCATACAATGGCAGCAGTGCCCATTATCAGGCTGTTGCCATATTAAGGAATAAAATCCGTGGCGCAGCCGGGGCTCTACTCGTATCCCATAATACGGTATTGAACTTCGATGCCATTTTGGCCAGATTAGACTGCACGTACTCAGACAAAACATCCTTACGCCTGTTGAGGCAAGGATTGGAAATGGTTAGGCAAGGAGACCTACCATTAATGCAATACTACGATGAAGTTGAAAAGAAGCTAACGCTTGTCACAAACAAAATCGTAATGACGCATGATCAAGAGGGTGCTGACCTGCTTAATGCTGAGGTCAGAGCCGACGCCCTGCATGCTTTTATTTCAGGGCTCAAAAAGTCCCTTAGAGCTGTGGTCTTCCCGGCGCAACCCAAAGACTTGCCATCTGCACTGGCCTAGCTAGAGAAGCAGAGGCAAGCATAGAGAGAAGCATGTTTGCTAACTCCTACGCCAAGGCCGTAGAGGAGCGAGCGCATTCGGCGGCAGACGGCAAGAGCCGTTTCCAGGGCAAATCAAATAAACAAGAACAGGGACAGGACAGAAATCCCCACTTCTTGAAACGACAGAAAACGAACAATGACACTCAGGCGCAAGCACCCCAGCCTATGGAGGTCGATCCATCCTCCAGGTTCAGGCAGCGCGCTGAACATAATCAGAATCACCCTAATGTATCGAACGCGTTTAAGTGGAGAAATCCCTCAGAACGCTCGACAGGACAGGGACGACAACGGCTTAATAACGTTGTCCAAAAGGCCCCTAAGCAAAAAGAGACCCAAGAGGAGTATGAGAAGGCAGCAAAGGCTGCAGTCGAGGAAATCGACAGCGAAAATGAGTACGCTCCCAGTGTCGACTCATTGAATTTTTTAGGGGACGCTCCCGGTTGCCGTTCATTGAACGACGGCTGGCTGGGAGAACTTTAGAGATGCTAATCGATACCGGCGCAGCAAAAAACTACATTAGGCCCGTAAAGGAGCTGAAAAATGTGATGCCGCTCGCCAGCCCTTTCTCGGTGAGCTCAATACACGGCTCCACCGAAATCAAACACAAATGTTTGATGAAAGTCTTCAAGCACACCTCCCCATTTTTCCTTTTAGATTCTCTCAATGCGTTCGACGCTATCATAGGCTTGGACCTGTTAACACAGGCCGGGGTAAAGCTCAACCTTGCAGAGGACTCCCTAGAGTACCAGGGCATCGCTGAAAAGCTTCACTATTTCAGCTGCCCCAGTGTTAATTTCACTGATGTAAACGACATTGTTGTACCTGACTCCGTTAAAAAGGAGTTCAAGGACACAATAATAAGGAGGAAGAAAGCCTTCTCGACGACAAATGAAGCTCTTCCTTTTAACACCGCTGTCACTGCCACAATTCGGACAATTGATAATGAACCGGTGTACTCAAGAGCGTACCCAAATCTTATGGGTGTCTCCGACTTTGTGAACAACGAGGTCAAACAACTGCTGAAAGACGGCATCATCAGGCCCTCAAGGTCTCCCTATAACAGCCCGACCTGGGTTGTTGACAAAAAGGGGACCGACGCCTTCGGGAACCAGAACAAGAGGTTGGTCATTGACTTTAGGAAGCTAAATGAGCGAACTATTCCTGACCGGTACCCGATGCCTAGCATTCCCATGATTTTAGCGAATCTGGGCAAGGCAAAGTTCTTCACTACCCTTGACCTGAAGTCAGGGTATCATCAAATTAACCTCGCGGAACACGACCGCGAGAAGACATCGTTCTCGGTGAATGGCGGCAAATACGAGTTCTGCCGTCTGCCGTTCGGATTGAGAAATGCAAGCAGCATTTTTCAAAGAGCCCTAGACGATGTACTGAGAGAGCAAATCGGGAAAATATGTTACGTCTATGTAGATGATGTCATAATTTTCTCAGAAAACGAGTCCGACCATGTCCGCCACATCGACACTGTGCTGAAATGCTTGATCGAGGCGAAAATGAGGGTGAGCCAGGAAAAGACAAGATTCTTCAAAGACAGTGTTGAGTACCTCGGCTTCATAGTAAGCAAGGACGGGACTAAGTCCGACCCAGAAAAAGTAAAGGCCATTCAGGAATACCCTGAACCCAAAAGTGTCTACGGTGTTAGATCGTTCCTTGGTTTGGCCAGCTACTACAGAGTCTTCATCAAAGACTTTGCAGCCATAGCTCGCCCGATAACTGACATCCTGAAAGGGGAAAACGGCTCGGTGAGTAGGCATATGTCTAAGAAGATTTGTGTGGAGTTTAATGAAACTCAACGCAACGCATTTCAAAGGCTTCGTAACATTTTGGCATCAGAGGATGTCATACTCAAATACCCCGACTTTCAAAAGCCCTTTGACCTCACCACAGATGCGTCAGCAAGTGGCATCGGTGCGGTCCTTTCGCAAGAAGGTAGGCCGATCACCATGATTTCCCGCACCCTGAGACAGGCTGAGCAAAATTATGCCACAAACGAAAGGGAATTGCTAGCCATTGTATGGGCCTTAGGTAAACTTCAAAACTTTCTGTACGGCTCTAGGGAAATCAACATATTCACCGACCACCAGCCTCTCACGTTCGCTGTTGCCGACAAAAACACGAACGCTAAGATTAAGAGATGGAAATCCTATATAGACCAATACAATGCCAAGATTTTCTACAAACCTGGCAAGGAAAATTTCGTGGCAGATGCACTGTCCAGGCAAAATCTTAACGCCTTACAAGACGAACCCCAGTCAGACGCTGCGACTATTCACAGTGAGCTGTCCCTGACCTACACGGTCGAAACCACAGATAAACCCTTAAATTGCTTTAGGAACCAGATCATTCTGGAGGCAGCACGTTTCCCGCTTAAGCGAAGCCTAGTGCTGTTCCGAAGCAAAACTCGCCACTTGATCAGTTTCGCTGACAAGGGTTACCTGTTAAAAACTCTCAAAGAAGTTGTTAACCCTGACGTCGTGAATGCTATCCATTGCGACTTGCCTACACTGGCAAGCTTCCAACACGACCTCATTACCCACTTCCCAGCTGCAAGAATGTCGTGTCGGATATAACCGATAAAAACGAACAGTACGAAATTGTCACTGCAGAGCACAACCGTGCACACAGAGCCGCGCAGGAAAATGTCAAACAAATCCTTCGAGACTACTATTTTCCAAAAATGGGCAGCATGACAAAGGAAGTGGTTGCTAATTGCAGGGTATGTACCCAAGCAAAGTACGACAGGCACCCGAAAAAGCAAGAGCTTGGCCCTTGTGGCTACTCTACAAACAGAAGGTGCCTATGTTAGACCATGCTCTCGGTTAATAAACAGCAGAACTGATCTCCTTGTTTTCAGACAACATCTGGAAAACTCTCTCCAATTAAATACGGTTCTGAGCTCTAAGGAAGACATCGAGAACGCAGTAGACAGTCTAACGCAAAATATACATAGAGCCGCTTCTGCTTCTACGCCGTCTGAGCCTGAGATACGCCCCAGAAGTTATGGTATTGTTCTAACAAGAGAGGCCAGAGAACTTATCAGAACTAAGAGACGCCTTCGAAGAAGAGCAATTCGAACTCAGGATCCATGGGACAGAATCTTGTGGAACCGAGCAGCAAAGCAACTCAAAGTCGTCTTAAGGGAACTCAGAAGTGATTTCTTTGAGCAAAAATTATCCTCCATGGACTACACCGTTGATGCAAACTATTCGCTGTGGAAGTGCACAAAAGCCCTTAAACGACAACCACTTCGATGGGTACCCGTACGCTGTCCAGGTGGGGAATTTGCAAAAACTGAAGTGGAACAGGCTAATGCATTCGGCTTCCACCTAGAGGATCGCTTCACTCCTTACGACTTCGCCACGACAGAACAAATAAGAGAGACTCACCAGTACCTACAAATGCCATTGCAGATGTCTTGGCCTATTAAGCCAATAAGGATAGAAGAAATCCTTGAAATAATTAAATTACTGCCGAAGCATAAAGCTCCAGGAATTGACAGGATTTGTCATGCCACGCTAAAGGTTTTACCTATAAAA
Organism: Drosophila mauritiana; assembly: GCF_004382145.1. NCBI lineage: Eukaryota > Metazoa > Arthropoda > Insecta > Diptera > Drosophilidae > Drosophila > Drosophila mauritiana. The sequence continues at coordinate 33,613 of NW_022881244.1, read as the reverse complement.
GCGATAATATATATAGCACTAATCTTTAATGCTATTTTAAGGATCCAAGTGTTCCCAAGACAGTGGAAAATGGCTGCTATTTTGATGATCCACAAGCCTGGAAAGCCGGAAGATGATCCTGAGTCGTATCGGCCTATAAGCCTCTTACCCTCACTTTCTAAATTATGGGAGAGACTTATTGCCAATCGGATAAACGACATTATAAGACAAGGCAATATCTTGCCGGATCATCAATTTGGATTTCGAAAGGGACACGGAACTATTGAACAGGTCCACAGACTGGTGAAACACATACTACAGGCTTTTGACGACTGCGAGTACTCCAACGCCGTCTTTATAGATATGCAACAAGCCTTCGACAAAGTATGGCATGTTGGATTATTATGCAAGATAAAGACCCTTCTACCTGCGCCCTACTTCTGTATTTTAAAGTCATATCTAGAAGAAAGACAATTTAAAATCACAGTGAGAAATAGCTACTCCTCTATATACCCAATGAGAGCTGGAGTCCCTCAGGGCAGTGTTCTCGGACCGCTACTGTATTCCTTGTACACTGCTGATATCCCTTGCCCGAGTTTCGAACACATGGCAGCACCGAACAGGACTCTTATTGCAACCTATGCAGATGACATCGCAGTTGTATATAACTCTAGGGACAGCAGAGAGGCAGCTAACGGACTACAAGAATATATTAATGCTCTGGCAGCCTGGTGTAAACGGTGGAACCTAAAAATAAACCCACTGAAAACAACAAACCCGTGCTTCACGTTAAAAACGCTTATCCCAAACACCCCTCCAATTCGGCTAGAAGGAGTTACCCTGAATCAGCCCCTGCAAGCAACATATCTAGGTATCACCCTGGATAAACGGCTCACCTTTGGGCCGCATCTAAAAAACACAGTAAAAAAATGTGGCCACAGATCACAACAGCTGAGATGGCTCATGAATAGAAGGAGCACTCTTTCGATGAGGTGCAAAAGAGCTGTGTATGCGCACTGTATCGTACCGATATGGTTATACGGGATCCAGATTTGGGGAATTGCAGCCAAATCGAATTATAATCGTATCCAGGTGATGCAAAATCGCGCATTACGACAAATAACCAACTGCCCCTGGTATGTACGTAACTCTACACTCCATAAAGACCTCAATATTCACACAGTTGAGTCACAAATTGGGAGACATACAAGTCGGTATAGTGACAGATTACTGAGCCATAGCAGTCTTCTTGCAAGACGTCTCATCCCCGCTCGACCTCTAAGAAGACTTAAACGGCAAGGCTTCGCCAATACAATTGGGCAGCAGTAAAAACTCTTCATTTATGTTCCTACTCCACTTATTTTATTTTATAGTGTTTGGTAATTGATAAGAATACTTCTCCACACTGTGATGTTAAGATACAATATTATGATGTACGGATTCTTCACTTAATAAATATTAATATAAAAAATATAACATATTACATACTAAGTAATTAATAACTAGACTAGATTTTTTCTTTCTCTTGTACTTTATAATTAAGATACCACTTGCTCTCATTTATCTTTATCACACATTAGGTTAAGTTCAGAGGAATTACTGAACGATTCCTTTTGAAACCTTAATAAATAGAATTAGTTATTTTTTTTTTTTTTTTTTTTTATTAATATTTATTAAGTGAAGAATCCGTACATCATAATATTGTATCTTAACATCACAGTGTGGAGAAGTATTCTTATCAATTACCAAACACTATAAAATAAAATAAGTGGAGTAGGAACATAAATGAAGAGTTTTTACTGCTGCCCAATTGTATTGGCGAAGCCTTGCCGTTTAAGTCTTCTTAGAGGTCGAGCGGGGATGAGACGTCTTGCAAGAAGACTGCTATGGCTCAGTAATCTGTCACTATACCGACTTGTATGTCTCCCAATTTGTGACTCAACTGTGTGAATATTGAGGTCTTTATGGAGTGTAGAGTTACGTACATACCAGGGGCAGTTGGTTATTTGTCGTAATGCGCGATTTTGCATCACCTGGATACGATTATAATTCGATTTGGCTGCAATTCCCCAAATCTGGATCCCGTATAACCATATCGGTACGATACAGTGCGCATACACAGCTCTTTTGCACCTCATCGAAAGAGTGCTCCTTCTATTCATGAGCCATCTCAGCTGTTGTGATCTGTGGCCACATTTTTTTACTGTGTTTTTTAGATGCGGCCCAAAGGTGAGCCGTTTATCCAGGGTGATACCTAGATATGTTGCTTGCAGGGGCTGATTCAGGGTAACTCCTTCTAGCCGAATTGGAGGGGTGTTTGGGATAAGCGTTTTTAACGTGAAGCACGGGTTTGTTGTTTTCAGTGGGTTTATTTTTAGGTTCCACCGTTTACACCAGGCTGCCAGAGCATTAATATATTCTTGTAGTCCGTTAGCTGCCTCTCTGCTGTCCCTAGAGTTATATACAACTGCGATGTCATCTGCATAGGTTGCAATAAGAGTCCTGTTCGGTGCTGCCATGTGTTCGAAACTCGGGCAAGGGATATCAGCAGTGTACAAGGAATACAGTAGCGGTCCGAGAACACTGCCCTGAGGGACTCCAGCTCTCATTGGGTATATAGAGGAGTAGCTATTTCTCACTGTGATTTTAAATTGTCTTTCTTCTAGATATGACTTTAAAATACAGAAGTAGGGCGCAGGTAGAAGGGTCTTTATCTTGCATAATAATCCAACATGCCATACTTTGTCGAAGGCTTGTTGCATATCTATAAAGACGGCGTTGGAGTACTCGCAGTCGTCAAAAGCCTGTAGTATGTGTTTCACCAGTCTGTGGACCTGTTCAATAGTTCCGTGTCCCTTTCGAAATCCAAATTGATGATCCGGCAAGATATTGCCTTGTCTTATAATGTCGTTTATCCGATTGGCAATAAGTCTCTCCCATAATTTAGAAAGTGAGGGTAAGAGGCTTATAGGCCGATACGACTCAGGATCATCTTCCGGCTTTCCAGGCTTGTGGATCATCAAAATAGCAGCCATTTTCCACTGTCTTGGGAACACTTGGATCCTTAAAATAGCATTAAAGATTAGTGCTATATATATTATCGCTTTTATAGGTAAAACCTTTAGCGTGGCATGACAAATCCTGTCAATTCCTGGAGCTTTATGCTTCGGCAGTAATTTAATTATTTCAAGGATTTCTTCTATCCTTATTGGCTTAATAGGCCAAGACATCTGCAATGGCATTTGTAGGTACTGGTGAGTCTCTCTTATTTGTTCTGTCGTGGCGAAGTCGTAAGGAGTGAAGCGATCCTCTAGGTGGAAGCCGAATGCATTAGCCTGTTCCACTTCAGTTTTTGCAAATTCCCCACCTGGACAGCGTACGGGTACCCATCGAAGTGGTTGTCGTTTAAGGGCTTTTGTGCACTTCCACAGCGAATAGTTTGCATCAACGGTGTAGTCCATGGAGGATAATTTTTGCTCAAAGAAATCACTTCTGAGTTCCCTTAAGACGACTTTGAGTTGCTTTGCTGCTCGGTTCCACAAGATTCTGTCCCATGGATCCTGAGTTCGAATTGCTCTTCTTCGAAGGCGTCTCTTAGTTCTGATAAGTTCTCTGGCCTCTCTTGTTAGAACAATACCATAACTTCTGGGGCGTATCTCGGGCTCAGACGGCGTAGAAGCAGAAGCGGCTCTATGTATATTTTGCGTTAGACTGTCTACTGCGTTCTCGATGTCTTCCTTAGAGCTCAGAACCGTATTTAATTGGAGAGAGTTTTCCAGATGTTGTCTGAAAACAAGGAGATCAGTTCTGCTGTTTGTTAACCGAGAGCATGGTCTAACATAGGCACCTTCTGTTTGTAGAGTAGCCACAAGGGCTACATGATCGGAGTCTAGATCCCAATTTTCAGAAATACTAGTTCTGTCTAAGTTTATCCCATGGTACACAGCAAAATCAATGCAGGTAGGTCTGTGACTGGGCACATGTGGGTATCTAGTTGGTGAACCTGTTGCAAGGATATAAGCCCCTCTGGCTGAAATGGCTTCTGCTAGTTCTCGACCTCTGGGTGAATTGTACGTGTCACCCCATAGCCAATGTCGGGCGTTCCAGTCCCCACCAACGAAATACCTTTGTCCACAAGAGACAAGTATGTCACTGAAGTGCCTTTCCTCAATTCTATTTCTTGGTGGACAGTAAATCGCGCTAAATTCCATATCTCCCAGCCCGGTGGAGACCTTGACTGAAGACATCTGAATAGTTCTCGTTTCAATAACTCTTTGCGGGAAATGACGAAGAGAACTTCTCACCAGTACTGCTGCTCCTCCCATTCCGTGATTATGGCTTGAAGGTTTGTATGCGGGATAAAAGCTGTATCCATATATCTTAACTGTGTTCCCTCTGTTGAGTCTGATCTCGTTTAGGAGAAGAATGTCAATGCCGTTGTTGTGTGCGAAGAGCTCTACTTCTCTGGCTTTACCTGAAATACCATTTACATTCCAGATAAGAATCTTCAGAGGGTTCATTGCGATGGTAAAGCGTTACTATGGAGTTGGGGAGCCGATGTATCCCCAGTCCGTTGCTTCAGCATATTGGCCATTTCAAAAACAATTTTTTCCAGCCTTTCGAGTCGTTGACTATTCAACTTGTTTTGTTGTTGTTGCTCCTGTTGCTGCTGCTGTAGCCACGATAGGAATTGCTGCTGTTGTTGCTGTTGGAGCTGTTGCTGCCACTTCATAAATTGTTCCTGTTGCTGTGCCAATATTGACTGAACGTCAAGCGGGTGTTGCTGCTTAATATTAGTTCCCTTTAATTGTACATTATGTAGACGAGGCTGGGCTGTTGTATTGCCATTTCTTGCAATATCTGCGTAGGACAAGCTCCCAGTATGATCTTTGGGAGTGCTAGCTATTGCATGCTGCTGTTTTTGCTGGGGTTGTTGTTGGTTTGTTGCACTTTTATCAAACTTGGCTTGCTTAGGTTGTTGCTTCTTTACAGTGCCCATTGATCGTCGAAGATACTCCTGGTAAAACTGGCAACCCTTGTAACTTGCCGTGTGATTTCCTCCACAGTGTATACAGATAGGCTGTTGATCATTGGGAAGTACGCATAGCTTGGTTAAGTGATTTTCACCACATCGAGCACAGTTGGGATGACGACGACAGTATTTAGCTGTGTGGCCGAATTCCTGACAACGTATGCATTGTGCAATTTCAGATGATTTACGCATTCTTTCTATCCGCACTTTCTGTCGGCATATTGTGTTAATATCGTATATGTCATTAATTTTTGCACAGGTCTTTATATTAATGAAGAATATATTAAGTTTTTCTTCTCTATTTCTCCTGGATCTTGGGTTGTGTACTTGTAGAACATCAAAGCCATATGTTTTAAAGTTGTCGATAATTTCGTAGGTTAGGGTGCTATGGTGGAGTCCCTTAACAACTATTCTGTGAGGCTTCTCTTCCTTCATTTGGTACGTATGGAATTCAATTCCCGAATTATCAAAAAGATTAACAATAGCTCTGTAAGTATCAGAGTCTTTGGGTAATATTCTCACTGTTTCCCCTTGATTGACTTTAACTGTTAAATTATCTAGGCTAGTGACCTCCGTAATGAGCTCATAGAGATCATTAAGATTGGTAAGGCTCAGTACTATTTGCGGTGGTTTTGATTGTTTATAAGAATTCTGCTTATCAGTATACTGTTGTGGGCTATTGGATGTCACATTTGGTACACAGTCATCATTATGAATATTCGGAGCAGCCGATGCACACGAGGTGGATGCGACATCATGACAAACTTGTGGAGTTTCTATGCCATCACTGGTTTCGTCCAATTCCATGTCTAGCATGGCAAACCTATTGTTTGAGTTTGAATTACTATTTATGGCTGGATATGGCTCCAGCTTCGCGTCTCTGACAGCTCGTTTAGAGCTATGGTTGGGTGTTAAATTGGTCTTCCTCTTCCTCTCTTTCGTCAGAAGTTTTTGCGCATCAGACAATCTAGTAGCAGCTTTTTCTCTGGAGCTCGGCCTACTGATTGCTGCAGTTGTTGTAGATGTAGTATTGCAAGTTGCACTTGTAAATGTTATCGTCGTAGTTATTGTGCTTAGGTTAACAGATTCAGTGCATGAAGAGCGTTGATTCAATAATTCCATCCTGATATCCAGTGGAGACTTACCAGCTACTTGCCGCATTTCTTCATAATCAATCGGCTTATTTCTAAGCTGAGAGTTAGAAGTTTCGTTGTTCGTATCCATTTTACAGTTACTAATCCGGTCTATTTATTTTTTTTTTTTTCTAATAAGTACGTTGCTTGTTGCCTCCCTTGTGCGGCTGCCACGTGGTGAGGGGCCCAATGGGCAGAGAATGCAAATTTTTGCACCTTATCCACCGTTCTTTGTTGATGTTCACATGCCGACTCTGCAAGGCAGAGTCCAAATGTTAGAATGCGTGCTGTTTTGCACAGCTACGAATGCAGGTTTGCGAATTAAATTTAAAGTGAAATTCACAGACAAAAACTATAAACAACCGCTCAGTGTGACCAGCTCGCTCCAGAACCAGAATTAGTTATTAAAAAAAAAAAAGAAAAAAAATTTGCAGGGGTATGCAACGAAAATATTTGGTTTTGCAAAAGTATGCAGCACTTATTATTATATATTTTTTTTTTTTTTAAGATATGCAATAGTTTTTATTAGAGTGGTATGCAATGAAATTTTTTAGTTTCAAAAGTATGCAATACTTATTTTTAAGGTATGCAATAGTTTATATTAAAGGGATATGCAATGAAATTTTTTAGTTTCAAAAGTATGCAATACTTCTTTTCTGTAAGGTATGCAACAAGAATTTGCTCTGCCGAAAATATGCAATGCTTTTGAAACTGATTTACACAAGCACAACTATTACGTGGCCAGTCACGAATTCTTTCTTTGTGTTTCGAATAAGTCAAATGTAAAACTTACATGATTTCTAACTTAACTACCCTGTTAAATTAGTTGTCTAGTTCGAATTTCAGTTGGGCGCCAATTATGAAAAGGTGTTTTCCCGCGATGGTCCAGAGACTTCTCCCTCAAGGTTACAGCGGTGGTAGGACGTCTTTCGTCGGAGTCTTCTACTGAAGATTAGGTTGGAGGGCTTGACTTCGCCCCCTTTGGTTTATTGTCTAGCCTTATGGCGTAGCAATCTTTGTAATTAAAACAATTGTTATTTACGGCTTTAGCCGGAGCACGTTCTGGTTTATTCTGGTGCAAAACTGAGACTGAAGAGTTTACAAAATATGGAGCTAAGTTTACCCTAACAGCAATGCATCGCGCCATCAAGACGAGTCGGCAAAGCCGACTCAGCATTTCTTGCAGCGTGAGGCAACACTTCGAATAAGAAGAGTCAGCCTTCCGTTGCCGGACGTTCTTTGCACAGAGCGCTGAACTTCATTCTGGCGCGTCAGCATTCTATGTGTTGAGCTACTTAGTTGCTATGGATTATGTTATGCGTTGTTAACTACTCCCCCCTCAAGTTTATGACCGTCCTCGGTCATGTTGAAAGTGTCGATGGTACGCTGTATCTCCATGGAGGCTCGTCTTCTCCTTAATGCCAGATAAAGTGCGAAGGAGCCAATTAAGCCAATGTTTAGGACCACACCAGCTACGAACCAGAGTTTAGGCGGACCTTCAGATTCCACGTCATCCTTAAAGCTTTGGATGGAGAGCAGGTTCTCGTTATTCATCCTGTGTAGCAGAGGGATGCTGAGCACGGGGTCGTGCCCGACGATGTTAAGCAATGGGAAGCGCGCAATGCCTGGCTGCTTGCTTAATGCTTTCCGTAGGTTTACGAACTCAGAGCCATTGATGGTTGCCGTTCTCTCGAAGGTCACCAGGTGGGTTCCCTCGACGAGTACTTCTGGGCTGCCATCGGTGCTGACGCGAGCTGAAGCTTCGTTGATAATCACAACGCCGTCATCTACGGGAGTTACTTCCTGCAAGTGGCTGGGTTGAGTGTGGCATTGGGCTGCGCTCCCTGCGTGGAGTGAGCGCGCACAAGATTCGCGCCGAGACCGCTCGCAGAACGTGAAGTGGGTGGTGTCAGTGCATCCTGTGAGCGCAAAGGTGTTATGTTCGCATTCGGCCAACGTATCCTCGTCGAGGCGTAAGATGATGTGTTGGTGGGATACAGGGTAAACGGCGACTTTCTTGCAACTGAACTTGACTCTGGGATAGGCAATTAAAATATGAATACTGTTCTCGGACTGGAGGACTCTAATCTTGGAGGCTTCTATTAAGCTGATGATAGGGGTGTCCTGTTCTACAAGAGACTTCAAGTCGGCATGGTCAAGAATCGTGGGATTTACAATGTTTGATTTGGCCAAAGTAATAGTGAGAATTAAATTTTGAATTTCAGTAGAAAGCATCCTATTTCTTGCCAATAACGCTTCGTACAAATGTGGAGTGTCAACCAAGTCGCTTTTGCGGGCACGGATCACCTTATTAATGGTGTCAGTTAACTTGTTCATCTGTTTCTGGGTTTCGGAATTTATTGTTATCTGCCGGGAATTAGACTCAACTAGTTTAGCCTCAGTAATCTTTATTTTCAGAAGGTCCGTGGCATCGGGAGTGCCAGCCACTACCTTTAAAGCTGTACCTAGGAAATCTAGACTCCTGGAAATCCTATGATGGACCTTAAGGACGGACAGCAAGGTTCTAAGGTGGTCCGTATCGACCTCTAGTAGCTTACGCATATGCGATTGGGGAAAGGACTCGGATAATTTTGCTGTCTCGTCTATCATGACAGCGAATTCGGACAAGTTGCTTAAGTGCTTTAAGAGGTCACGCTGTTCAGAAACCAGCACGTTACCATCTACGACAGGGATGTAGTTGGCATGCGAAAAGTCGGTGATCCGTGCATTCGCTAATGCCAGTGTAATGAGCGTCGTGAGGGTAAACCTGGAATTTAGATATAGGGTGAGACTGTAGTGCTCGGGCTTTCTTAAGGTAACCTACTAACTAACTGCAAGGGGGGTGCCTACTTAAGGTTGTCCTTGTGGACCACCCTCCCCTTAATAAGAACAGACGTTCCCAGGTCTGCTTGCACTTTTTGTTCCGTGCATAGTGGGGTTAGCTTATTTCCTAACCTCTTGTTGTTCTTTACAAACACAGGGCATCGCTGAAAAGCTTCACTATTTCAGCTGCCCCAGTGTTAATTTCACTGATGTAAACGACATTGTTGTACCTGACTCCGTTAAAAAGGAGTTCAAGGACACAATAATAAGGAGGAAGAAAGCCTTCTCGACGACAAATGAAGCTCTTCCTTTTAACACCGCTGTCACTGCCACAATTCGGACAATTGATAATGAACCGGTGTACTCAAGAGCGTACCCAAATCTTATGGGCGTCTCCGACTTTGTGAACAACGAGGTCAAACATGTGGTAGGATGAACACTCATAAGGCCCACTGTACCATGTAGTAGCATAGTTTTAGGTATGAAGCCCATAGTGGCAGATCATATCCCCGTTAGGAATAAGAATATTATTGTTATCTCGCTCTTACTTATAAGCTAGCATTAAGAGATAAGAATGTATACCTAGCTCACTCAAAAACGCATACACACTTGAGAGAGCATAAGAAAAGAGGAATAGGCGAGACGCGGCATTCGGTGGCGTGTGCTTAAAGAGACAAGTTGAATAAAGGCTTTATGAAATTATTGAGTGCATATATTCATTTTTCGGCGTCCACAACATCAGAACCCACTATGCCTGACACTAACTGGAATCAATTCTCAGTGCTCCAACTAAAGAAGTGGTTGGAAGCTCTTGGACGCCAGACTTCCGGTACAAAAGCGGAACTAATAGTGCGTCTGCAGGCCATTTCCCCAGAAACGCGTGGCGATTCACCGCCAAATAACGGATCAGCAGCAGAAGAGGTGGAGGAATTGGATGGAGCTGCAGCCTGGCCAAAGCAGAGAGAGCCACAGGGTGGAGACACACGCACGATCCCGTTCGACGAGCAGTCATTGCAGTCAGAATCCCCGGAGAACCTCGATCTGGATCAGCTATCGTTGGTGGATGCAGAGAGAGCCACTCTAAAAAAGCTTCGGGACGAGATAGAGGCAAACATGGCTGTGCTGCAGAGGATCCAAGCGGATATCGACGACGTGAACAAGAGCAAGTCTGCTCATGCTCGCCAGATCAATGACGTCATCGAGAACAACAGCAACGGAAACCACGGCAATGTTAACATATGCGCTAACAGCACCGACGCCAATGTTAACAGCACCGACGCCAATGTTAGCAGCACCAAGTTAACTATCGCCGCCGATAACATCGACATGGGACATACCAGTGTTGGAAAAGAAACCGCTTGTAATGTTGTTCAGCACCAGAGTCGAAATGTAAACAAGCTTCTGGAATCTCCTGCAACATCGCTTGCCTTGGCAAAAGAGGTAACGATGGAGTTTGACGGCAGCTTATGTGCGCGCAATTGGGTCACGCAGTTTCAGAACATCGGAAAGATTTACAATTTGGACGACGGATGCATGCACATGCTGCTAATTGCCAAACTAAAAGGAAACGCACAGCGCTGGCTGCACGCAAGCGCCACACGCATCCTAGAATCGACCGACCAGCTGTGCGAACAGTTAATTTTGACATTCGAGGTCAAGATGTCAAAAGGGGAACTGAGGAACGCATTTCAAAAACGCGAATGGCATCCGGATGAGAAATTTGCTGCTTACTTCGAGGACAAGGTGATGCTGGCCAACGACATCAACATCGATCTAGAGGAGCTCCTGGAAAACATCGTTGAAGGAATCCCAGCACCAGCGTTGCGCAACCAGGCGCGCATACAGTGTTTCTCCGAGCCGATGCAAATTCTGCGGGCTTTCTCGGAAGTCCGTCTGCCGAAGCACAAAACAGGGAGCAGTTCATCAAAGCGCCTTACTGGAGGAGGTGCAGCCAATAAGGACTTACGTTGTGCCAATTGCAACTCCAAAGGGCACTTCGCCAGGGAGTGTCTCAAGCCAAAGAGGGAGCCCGGATCCTGCTATGCCTGTGGGGCATTTGGACACTTCGTCGGACAATGCCCGGAGCGCAAGAGCGCCAATATCAACAATTATGTAAGACTAGTCAAGATTTTTTTTCACAATAGCTATAAAATCCCATTAATTACAGAATGCCTCATAGACACAGGGAGTCCAATATCATTTACAAAGTTAAGCAATGTATCCAAGGAAATTAATTTAGAATCCGCTTCAGAAACCTATTTCGGGCTGAATAAAAGCCAACTGACAATACATGGAAAAATCTTATGTTACATTATAAAAGAAAAAGTTAAATGTTATTTTTATTTGTATGTGGTCCCAGACGAGTCTATGAGTCATAATGTAGTTCTTGGACGAAATTTCATGGAAGCGTGCCAGTTGACGCCTTCCAGACGCCTTGGGAAGGATAACGGTCAACCCAGTCGATAGTAAAAAATATAGAAAAGCAAATAGTAAAACAGTCAGTTCTATTGTTAGTGAAACAGTTAGTGAATTAGTTAGTGAAACAGTTAGTGAATTAGTGAGCAAAACAGTTAGTGAGACAGTTAACGAAGAGGTTGATGAAACAGTTAGTCAAATGGATAATGAAACAGTTAATAAGACAGTTAGTAAAACTGTTAACGAAGCAGGTAGCAAAACGGTCATCGAAACAGTTATGCCTTTAGCCAACTTCACGACGGATTCCGGACTTTATGCTGCGGTTGTGCCCAGTTATGAAGAAGCTGTTAGAGAAATTTGTAGCATTGATCACTTAGAGGATGAGCAAATGAACTTCATATGCGGCGAAAACAATAACCAAGCCTTAAACAGTCAGTTAAATGAGATTATTAAACGCAACTACTTAAGCGTTAATAAGCCTACCGAGCCTTTAGTCAAATGCGAAATAAAACTTTGTTTAGAAACTTCAAAACCATTTAGCTGCGCCCCAAGAAGACTTGCCTATTCAGAAAAAGAAAAATTACAAAAACTATTAGATGACTATTTATGATAAAAGAGGGAATTATTCAACCTAGTGAATCAGAATATGCTTCACCAATTGTTTTAGTCAAAAAGAAAACAGGAGACATACGGCTATGTATAGACTTTAGAAAACTGAACAAAGTTTTAATTAAAGACAATTATCCGATACCGCTTATCGATGACCTTTTAGACAAGCTAGTCAACAAAAAAGTTTTTTCGAAGCTTGATTTAAAAAACGGTTATTTTCATGTATTCGTTAATAAGGAATCAGTTAAATACACCTCATTTGTTACACCGTTAGGGCAATTCGAATTTCTCAGAATGCCAATGGGCCTGAAAACTGCATCGGCGGTGTTCCAAAGGTTTGTAAACAAAATCTTCGAGGATCTTATAAGGGATAACAAAGTAATTGTATACATGGACGACATCATGATTGCTAGCAAGAACTCGGAGGAGCATTTAGAAACCTTAAAGGAAGTGTTTATCAGATTAGCTCAAAATAAATTGGAATTACGAATGGATAAATGCGAGTTCCTTCAGACAAATATTAAATATTTAGGATTCATTATAAATGGTGAAGGCATTAGGGCTGATGACAAAGGAATAGATGCCAGACAGCATTTTCCAGTTCCAGACAAAATACAAGCCGTTCAAAGTTTTCTGGGCTTATGTTCATACTTCCGTAGATTTATAAAAGATTTGTCAACATTAGCGAAACCTTTATATGACCTTTTGAGAAAAGATGAAAAATTTAAATTTGGAGAAAAGGAAATGAGCTGTTTCTCAACTCTTAAGGAAAAGCTGGTGCAGGCACCGGTCTTAGCAATTTATAATTTCAAAGACGAAATAGAACTGCACTGTGATGCAAGCGCTCTTGGTTTCGGTGCGGTGTTATGTCAAAAAAAAGAGGATGGAAAATTACACCCAATATTTTATTTTTCAAAGCGAACAACAGTCGCTGAGGCAAAATATCACAGTTTCGAATTGGAAACAATGGCAATTATTCACGCACTGCGAAGATTTAGAATATATTTGTACGGAAAGCGCTTTAAAATTATAACTGATTGTAATTCTCTTACTTTGACGCTTAACAAGATTGAACTTAATCCGCGAATAGCTAGATGGGCGTTAGAGCTCCAGAACTACGATTATGAGCTCATACATAGAGAGGGTAAAAGGATGCAGCATGTTGATGCTCTTAGTAGATGCACGAATATTTTGATAGTGGAATCAAATACGTTTGAAGACAATTTAGTAATCTGCCAAGGCAAGGATCAAAAAGTTCAAGAAATCAAGAAACTGCTGGAAAAAAATGAACATAAGTTGTTCGAAATGAGAAACGGAATAATTTATAGAAAATGTAACGACGGCAGACTTTTATTTTATGTTCCCACAGACATGGAAGATCATATTCTATATAAATATCACAATGAGATCGGACACATAGGTAGAGACAAAATGTTAGATGTTATTTCTAAATCTTATTGGTTTCCCAATGCCAAAGACAAATGTTTGAGCCATATAGAAAATTGTTTAAAATGTGTTGCGTTCTCCCCTAAGACAGGCAAGGAAGGATTTCTGCACTGCATTCCGAAGGGCAGCAAACCGTTTGAACTAATACATATCGATCATTACGGCCCAGTCGACTCAGGCAGATCCAAAAAACATATTTTTGTTGTCATCGATGGTTTTACGAAGTTCGTACGTTTATACGCCACAAAGACCACTAATACAAAGGAAGTCATTACAGCCCTGAAGGACTATTTTAGAGCATACAGCAAGCCTAAATGCATCATTTCAGATAGGGGAAGTTGTTTTACATCCAAGGAATTTGATGACTTTATGTTAGAGTTCGATGTTAAGCATATGAAGATTGCGACTGGTTCACCCCAAGCAAACGGACAGGTTGAAAGAGTCAATAGAAGCCTAGGTCCAATGATAGCGAAACTGGTACAACCAGAGAAAGGCATATATTGGGACACAGTAATAGATAAAGTTGAGCACGTCTTAAATAATACACAGCACCGCAGCATCAAACAAACTCCAAGCAGAGTTCTTTTTGGTTTAGCGCAAAGAGGAAAAATAGTAGACGAATTAAAAGAAAAACTAGAGGAATTAGAAAATACTGAAGAAGATAGGGATTTGGTAAAAATTAGAAATGAAGTTGAAAATAATCAAAAAAGGCTCAAGCGTATAATAAAACACATTATGACAAGACCGCCAGACAGCCATCAGAATACAAAAAAGGAGATTATGTGATGGTTAAAAATTTCGACAGTACAGCAGGCATCTCTAGAAAATTGATTCCAAAGTGTAAAGGCCCATATGTGATATCTAAAGTATTAAGAAACGACAGATTCTTGTTAAAAGACGTAGAAGGTTTTCAGATATCTCGTAACCCATACCAAGGTGTCTGGAGCATCCAAAATATTAAGCATTGGATAGGCAACAAGAAAAATAAACGAAGACACAATTAAACAATAATAATAATATAATAACAGATTATATAGTATGTACATATGTAATAAATAAGGTAAAAGAATTCATCATACCCATTCATTCAATGTAACCCATGATCAGGGGATCAGCTAGTCAGGACGGCCGAGTTGTGGTAGGATGAACACTCATAAGGCCCACTGTACCATGTAGTAGCATAGTTTTAGGTATGAAGCCCATAGTGGCAGATCATATCCCCGTTAGGAATAAGAATATTATTGTTATCTCGCTCTTACTTATAAGCTAGCATTAAGAGATAAGAATGTATACCTAGCTCACTCAAAAACGCATACACACTTGAGAGAGCATAAGAAAAGAGGAATAGGCGAGACGCGGCATTCGGTGGCGTGTGCTTAAAGAGACAAGTTGAATAAAGGCTTTATGAAATTATTGAGTGCATATATTCATTTTTCGGCGTCCACAAACAACTGCTGAAAGACGGCATCATCAGGCCCTCAAGGTCTCCCTATAACAGCCCGACCTGGGTTGTTGACAAAAAGGGCACCGACGCCTTCGGGAACCAGAACAAGAGGTTGGTCATTGACTTTAGGAAGCTAAATGAGCGAACTATTCCTGACCGGTACCCGATGCCTAGCATTCCCATGATTTTAGCGAATCTGGGCAAGGCAAAGTTCTTCACTACCCTTGACCTGAAGTCAGGGTATCATCAAATTTAACTCGCGGAACACGACCGCGAGAAGACATCGTTCTCGGTGAATGGCGGCAAATACGAGTTCTGCCGTCTGCCGTTCGGATTGAGAAATGCAAGCAGTATTTTTCAAAGAGCCCTAGACGATGTACTGAGAGAGCAAATCGGGAAAATATGTTACGTCTATGTAGATGATGTCATAATTTTCTCAGAAAACGAGTCCGACCATGTCCGCCACATCGACACTGTGCTGAAATGCTTGATCGAGGCGAACATGAGGGTGAGCCAGGAAAAGACAAGATTCTTCAAAGACAGTGTTGAGTACCTCGGCTTCATAGTAAGCAAGGACGGGACTAAGTCCGACCCAGAAAAAGTAAAGGCCATTCAGGAATACCCTGAACCCAAAAGTGTCTACGGTGTTAGATCGTTCCTTGGTTTGGCCAGCTACTACAGAGTCTTCATCAAAGACTTTGCAGCCATAGCTCGCCCGATAACTGACATCCTGAAAGGGGAAAACGGCTCGGTGAGTAGGCATATGTCTAAGAAGATTTGTGTGGAGTTTAATGAAACTCAACGCAACGCATTTCAAAGGCTTCGTAACATTTTGGCATCAGAGGATGTCATACTCAAATACCCCGACTTTCAAAAGCCCTTTGACCTCACCACAGATGCGTCAGCAAGTGGCATCGGTGCGGTCCTTTCGCAAGAAGGTAGGCCGATCACCATGATTTCCCGCACCCTGAGACAGGCTGAGCAAAATTATGCCACAAACGAAAGGGAATTGCTAGCCATTGTATGGGCCTTAGGTAAACTTCAAAACTTTCTGTACGGCTCTAGGGAAATCAACATATTCACCGACCACCAGCCTCTCACGTTCGCTGTTGCCGACAAAAACACGAACGCTAAGATTAAGAGATGGAAATCCTATATAGACCAATACAATGCCAAGATTTTCTACAAACCTGGCAAGGAAAATTTCGTGGCAGATGCACTGTCCAGGCAAAATCTTAACGCCTTACAAGACGAACCCCAGTCAGACGCTGCGACTATTCACAGTGAGCTGTCCCTGACCTACACGGTCGAAACCACAGATAAACCCTTAAATTGCTTTAGGAACCAGATCATTCTGGAGGCAGCACGTTTCCCGCTTAAGCGAAGCCTAGTGCTGTTCCGAAGCAAAACTCGCCACTTGATCAGTTTCGCTGACAAGGGTTACCTGTTAAAAACTCTCAAAGAAGTTGTTAACCCTGACGTCGTGAATGCTATCCATTGCGACTTGCCTACACTGGCAAGCTTCCAACACGACCTCATTACCCACTTCCCAGCTGCAAGAATGTCGTGTCGGATATAACCGATAAAAACGAACAGTACGAAATCGTCACTGCAGAGCACAACCGTGCACACAGAGCCGCGCAGGAAAATGTCAAACAAATCCTTCGAGACTACTATTTTCCAAAAATGGGCAGCATGACAAAGGAAGTGGTTGCTAATTGCAGGGTATGTACCCAAGCAAAGTACGACAGGCACCCGAAAAAGCAAGAGCTTGGGGAAACGCCCATACCCAGTCATGCTGGCGAAATGGTGCACATTGACATATTTTCAACAGACAGGAAGCTGTTCTTGACGTGCATTGACAAATCCTCTAAGTTTGCAGTAGTGCAACCGATCGCATCTAGGACAATAGTGGACATCACTGGCCCCCTATTGCAGATTGTTAACCTTTTTCCCACCATCAAAACAATCTATTGCGACAATGAGCCCGCTTTCAACTCAGAGACAATCACGTCAATGCTCAAAAACAACTACGGCATCGACATTGTGAACGCGCCTCCTCTGCACAGCGTGTCCAATGGCCAAGTTGAACGATTCCACAGCACCTTGGCAGAAATAGCCAGATGCCTGAAGTTGGACAAAAAGACAAATGACACAGTAGAGCTAATCTTGAGAGCCATGGTGGAATATAACAAAACCATGCACTCAGTTACTCGTGAGAGACCAATTGAGGTTCTTCACTCAGGGGCCCACGAGCGCTGCCTGGAAATCAAGGCAAGATTACCAAAGGCTCAGCAAGACAGCATCGGAAGATGCAACCCTGCCCGGCAAAACCGTGTGTTTGAGGTAGGGGAACACGTGTTTGTAAAGAACAACAAGAGGTTAGGAAATAAGCTAACCCCACTATGCACGGAACAAAAAGTGCAAGCAGACCTGGGAACGTCTGTTCTTATTAAGGGGAGGGTGGTCCACAAGGACAACCTTAAGTAGGCACCCCCCTTGCAGTTAGTTAGTAGGTTACCTTAAGAAAGCCCGAGCACTACAGTCTCACCCTATATCTAAATTCCTGGTTTACCCTCACGACGCTCATTACACTGGCATTAGCGAATGCACGGATCACCGACTTTTCGCATGCCAACTACATCCCTGTCGTAGATGGTAACGTGCTGGTTTTTGAACAGCGTGACCTCTTAAAGCACTCAAGCAACTTGTCCGAATTCGCTGTCATGATAGACGAGACAGCAAAATTATCCGAGTCCTTTCCCCAATCGCATATGCGTAAGCTACTAGAGGTCGATACGGACCACCTTAGAACCTTGCTGTCCGTCCTTAAGGTCCATCATAGGATTTCCAGGAGTCTAGATTTCCTAGGTACAGCTTTAAAGGTAGTGGCTGGCACTCCCGATGCCACGGACCTTCTGAAAATAAAGATTACTGAGGCTAAACTAGTTGAGTCTAATTCCCGGCAGATAACAATAAATTCCGAAACCCAGAAACAGATTAACAAGTTAACTGACACCATTAATAAGGTGATCCGTGCCCGCAAAAGCGACTTGGTTGACACTCCACATTTGTACGAAGCGTTATTGGCAAGAAATAGGATGCTTTCTACTGAAATTCAAAATTTAATTCTCACTATTACTTTGGCCAAATCAAACATTGTAAATCCCACGATTCTTGACCATGCCGACTTGAAGTCTCTTGTAGAACAGGACACCCCTATCATCAGCTTAATAGCCTCCAAGATTAGAGTCCTCCAGTCCGAGAACAGTATTCATATTTTAATTGCCTATCCCAGAGTCAAGTTCAGTTGCAAGAAAGTCGCCGTTTACCCTGTATCCCACCAACACATCATCTTACGCCTCGACGAGGATACGTTGGCCGAATGCGAACATGACACCTTTGCGCTCACAGGATGCACTGACACCACCCACTTCACGTTCTGCGAGCGGTCTCGGCGCGAATCTTGTGCGCGCTCACTCCACGCAGGGAGCGCAGCCCAATGCCACACTCAACCCAGCCACTTGCAGGAAGTAACTCCCGTAGATGACGGCGTTGTGATTATCAACGAAGCTTCAGCTCGCGTCAGCACCGATTGCAGCCCAGAAGTACTCGTCGAGGGAACCCACCTGGTGACCTTCGAGAGAACGGCAACCATCAATGGCTCTGAGTTCGTAAACCTACGGAAAGCATTAAGCAAGCAGCCAGGCATTGCGCGCTTCCCATTGCTTAACATCGTCGGGCACGACCCCGTGCTCAGCATCCCTCTGCTACACAGGATGAATAACGAGAACCTGCTCTCCATCCAAAGCTTTAAGGATGACGTGGAATCTGAAGGTCCGCCTAAACTCTGGTTCGTAGCTGGTGTGGTCCTAAACATTGGCTTAATTGGCTCCTTCGCACTTTATCTGGCATTAAGGAGAAGACGAGCCTCCATGGAGATACAGCGTACCATCGACACTTTCAACATGACCGAGGACGGTCATAAACTTGAGGGGGGAGTAGTTAACAACGCATAACATAATCCATAGCAACTAAGTAGCTCAACACATAGAATGCTGACGCGCCAGAATGGAGTTCAGCGCTCTGTGCAAAGAACGTCCGGCAACGGAAGACTGACTCTTCTTATTCGAAGTGTTGCCTCACGCTGCAAGAAATGCTGAGTCGGCTTTGCCGACTCGTCTTGATGGCGCGATGCATTGCTGTTAGGGTAAACTTAGCTCCATATTTTGTAAACTCTTCAGTCTCAGTTTTGCACCAGAATAAACCAGAACGTGCTCCGGCTAAAGCCGTAAATAACAATTGTTTTAATTACAAAGATTGCTACGCCACAAGGCTAGACAATAAACCAAAGGGGGCGAAGTCAAGCCCTCCAACCTAATCTTCAGTAGAAGACTCCGACGAAAGACGTCCTACCACCGCTGTAACCTTGAGGGAGAAGTCTCTGGACCATCGCGGGAAAACACCTTTTCATAATTTGTATACTTATGACATAATGATTTCATTTGCGCTTTAAGTATATATAGCTTAATTTTTATTTCCAGGAAAGCTTTTTATAAGTAGGCTGCGAAATTATTTTCAAATCAGACGAAATTCAAGTTTATCCCAGGATGCTATGCCATTGCCGCCGGCGGTAGTGGAGGAGTAGAGCTCCGACACCCCAGTCAGTAGAGCACTACCGCCGGCCGGAGTTCAAACCCAGGTATGGTATGTGGTATTCTGAAGCCAAAAAGCAAAAGCCAAAAATTACTGACGAATTTAGTTTTAATCTAATCAAAAACAGACATAGTATGCGGTATTATGAAGAATTTACTTAAGCACAAACAGACATAAATACAAATTATAACACAATTACACTTTTTATTTTATCAAAATCAAACTTGGAAATCGAACTTCTGAAATTAATTCAGCAAGTTTAACCATATAATGAAAGAAAAATTTTACCATATATTTATTTTGATTATTGGCCGCAATCGGGATGGTTGTTATACCCCTTACTCGTAGAGTGAAAGGGTATACGAGATTCGTTGAAAAGTATGTAACAGGCAGAAGGAAGGGTTTTCGACTATGCATATTGATCAGGATCAATAGCCGAGTCGATTCGTCTTTCCATCTGTCCGTATGAACGTCGAAATCTCGGGAACTATAAAAGCTAGAATTTTAAGATTCACAATTCAGATTCTAGAGACAAAGACCCAGGGCACCCATGTTACCACGCCCACTCTAACGTCCACAAACCGCACAAAACTGCCACCCCCACACTTTTGATAAATGTGTTGATGCACATTTCTATTAATCTTGTAAATTTCTATCGATTTCCAAAAAGAATTTTTGCCACGTCCACTCAACGCCATAAAAACCGCCCGAAACTGCCACGCCCACATTTTTGAACAATTTTAAATTTGTGCATTTCATTCCTCATTTTATTACCCAATATCTATCGATATCCCAGGAAAAACAGGAAATTTCGCGTTCGCATTCACACTAGCTGAGTAATGGATATCTGATAGTCAAGGAACTCGACAACAGCATTGTCTTTTTTGTTATTTAACAATGCAATTGTTGACTACTTCTAACTTAAACTTTTATATTTACTGTTAAAGATCATTCTCGTTTCAGATTAAGGCACTTTCAAAAATTTGGTTTTCCCGACGGGGAGTTGAAATCTGGTCCCCGCTGTACTATCGAGGAACCACTTTTCCAAATTTCTTACTTTAATTTGTACATTTGCTTTATTTAATTTGATATTTTTTTATTTTTGCACTTTACACACACTCATGTGCCTGTTCGGGCACCAGCTAAGTCGTCCCATATTGGTCGACTTCTGCCGCATGCCCGCGCCGATATTACCTTAGGTTGCGGAGAATATTCGGCGTTGTATCCTTGGAAAACAATGACTTCAATTTAAATTCTCGGAGGAATAGGTCTTGACAATATAATGTTTTATTCAGCTGAAAGTTCTGTTGACCCGTTTCCAGTTTAATTGTAATCGACCGCTGCATATTTCTACCAGCCCAGTTGAAGTGCTGATCAGACTTTTCGGCCATGTCTGCGCTCGTTGCGCAATTCGGTCGGTCGAGCGAATGAGCGACTTTTTGTTTGTCAGCAAATTGAATTGGATCGGAAGACCAACTTCTGATTGGCTTGCCTTTTGTTAATACTACCTGTAGCAGTCGCTTTTAGTGGTATGAGTTGGGTTGTTAAAAGCGGGAGGGCGTAAGGGGGAAAGGAATGCTCAAGGCGGGAAAGGGTGAACCAGCGAGTCGTCGGGCTTACAACACCAGGGAAACTGTAGTGTCTTAACTTATATATAAACATATCATCAGTACCACTTCAACCTCCGAAGAGATAAGTCGTGCCACTCAGTTTAAAGCCTCGCTTCGCGTAAGCCCAAAACTCTTATCAGCAAAATCTTGATAAACAAATATCAACCACAAAGAGAAAATAAAAAACTTAACAACAAAAACAACAATACCGCTAATCCGGGCTCAAGCCCTTAATCAACAATCATGACAGACCCACCAAACATTTACAAAATTACTTCAAAAACATACCAATCCCAATTAGGCGAACCCAAATTTATAATTATTAAAAGAAAAGATAACAACTCTTTCGAAAGAACTTCACCATTCATCATTAAAAAATCGGTGGACTTTGCCTGTGGAGGAGAAGTTGAGGGATGCAAACGTACAAGAGACGGCAACCTGCTAATAAAAACCAAAAACGAATTACAAGCCAGAAAACTCCTAAAACAAACAAAAATTGCAGATGTGGATGTAACAGCAAGTGAACATAAAACATTAAACTTCTCTAAGGGAGTTATTTACTGTAACGACCTTAGACACATCGACGAAGACACAATTCTACAAGAACTAAAATCACAAAAAGTAACTGAAGTTAAAAAAATAATGAAACGGCAAAACCCCAACTCTAACTCCGACACCAACAACATCACATTAGTTGAAACTGGACTAATAATTATAACCTTTGAATCGCATAAGCTCCCCGAGATAGTACGAATCGGGTACGAAACAGTCCGAGTACGAGACTATATTCCACTCCCACTTCGATGCAAAAAATGCCTCCGCTTTGGTCATCCAACACCCATATGCAAAAGTGTAGAAACTTGCATCAATTGCTCAGAAACAAAACACACAAACGACGGAGAAAAATGCACAAACGAAAAAAACTGCTTAAATTGCCGAAACAACCCAGAAATTGACCATCAACACAGCCCAATTGACCGTAAATGCCCTACCTTCATAAAAAACCAGGAATTAACAGCAATTAAAACCACACAAAAAGTTGACCATAAAACTGCCCAACACATATATTTCGAACGTCACGGCTTCCAAACGAAAAACACCTACGCCAAAACACTTACAAACGGCACAACCCAGAGGACAACAAACATTCCATCACCTAATATTCACACAAACACAACCCAATCACAACACCAAAATCCGCACCACACACCCACATCAGCAGCACAAAACACTTCATCTAAGACACCAACAACTGAACCAGCCAAAACAACCTTACTATCCAACCAACCACACCAACACCATCACCACCACAGCTACGACAAACTAGAAGACATGGATACCGACTACACACCTACCAGAAAACCATCTACGGCATACTCATCACAACTCACAGAAGACCTAAAAATAAAAATCTTCCCGAAAGATAAGTCCAATAACCTATCCATAAACCTTAAAGCATCGAAACTAAAGGCCAAAGCTCTAAACAAAAACAAGCACACTAACAACAGCGACAGCGAATCCATATAGAACCTTAAACTCTACACAAAACCTAAACTGTTAACATTACCTTTAAGTAAGTTTAAGCTTTAATTTTCTCACAAATGTCACTAACTATAATCCAATGGAATCTAAAAGGATATCTAAACAACTACAACCAACTTCTTATTCTAATCAAAAAATACTCCCCACACATAATTTCCCTCCAAGAAACCGATATACAATACACTAATAACCTTCCAACCCCAATAAACTACAAACTATTAACAAATATTGCCACCAACAGATTTGGGGGCGTAGCACTACTAGTGCATAAGTCAATACAACACACTGTCCTCAATATAACAATCGATATAGAAGCAATAGCCATAAATATAGAATCTAAACTTAAATTAAACATATTTTCCACATACATTTCTCCGACCAAAAACATAACTAACCAGACACTCCATAACACATTTAACATACATCAAACACCCTCTCTAATTACGGGAGTTTTTAATGGATGGCACCCATCCTGGGGCTCCCCAACAACAAATAAACGAGGAAAAATAACTCAAAGATTCATTGACAACAAGCACCTTATCCTGTTAAACGACAAATCTCCCACACACTTTTCAACACACAATACATACACACACATAGACCTCACACTCTGCTCTCCAATCCTAGCCCCCCACGCCAAGTGGAAAATACTAAACGATCTTCACGGTAGCGACCATTTTCCTATTATCACAACACTATTCCCAACAACCAATCCACAAAAATTCTACAGACCCTTTTTTAAACTCAAAGAAGCCAACTGGGAGCAGTTCAACACACTTACCCACCAAACCAACAAGAAATGCCCCACCTCCCACAACGTAAACAAAGAAGCCGCTCTAATCAATAGAATTATTCTTTATAGCGCAAACCTCTCCATCCCACAAACCTCACCTAACACACATCCATACAGGGTTCCATGGTGGAATAAACACCTCGACCAATTACGAAAAGAAAAACAACTTGCCTGGAAAAAACTAAACCGCACAATTACTGTTGACAACATTCTAGACTATAGACGCAAAAACGCAATATTTAGATACGAACTAAAAAAGAGGAAAAAAGAAGCTTCCAGCTCTTTCACCTCAACCATCCATCCCACTACTCCCTCATCCAAAATATGGGCCAATATAAGACGCTTCTGCGGACTTAACCCAGCAAAACAAATTCATGCCATCACAAACCCAGTAAACAATGAGACTACATTGGCTAGCAACGAAATTGCTAACATATTCGCACAACACCTTTCTGACCTTTCCGGCGACTGGAACTTTTCAGAGGAGTTCCGGAACAATAAATATAGAAATAACCTACATCTCTACACCCCCTCTCCAATAGCCCAAACCATAGAAGAGAACATAACTTATCTAGAACTTAGCTCAGCACTACAAACATTAAAAGGATGTGCTCCAGGACTAAATAGAATCTCTTATGAAATGATCAAAAATAGCTCCCACACAACAAAAAACAGAATAACGAAACTATTCAATGAAATATTCAATAACCACATACCTCAAGCCTACAAAACAAGCCTAATCATCCCAATCCTCAAGCCAAACGCCGATAAAACGAAAACTTCTTCATACCGACCCATCTCCCTCAACTGCTGTATAGCAAAGACACTCGATAAAATAATAGCGAAAAGACTCTGGTGGCTAGTGACATATAACAATCTAATTAACGTCAACCAACTCGGATTCAAAAAAGGCAAATCGACTTCGGATTGTCTACTCTATGTAGACTATCTCATAACGAAGTCAAAAATGCACACCTCCCTCGTCACTCTTGACTTTTCAAGAGCCTTCGATCGAGTAGGTGTGCACTCCATAATCCAGCAATTGCAGGAATGGAAAACGGGCCCCAAAATAATAAAATACATTAAAAACTTCATGAGCAACAGAAAAATAACTGTCCGCGTCGGTCCGCATACATCAAACCCATTACCCCTGTTCAACGGAATCCCCCAAGGTTCACCCATATCCGTAATACTTTTCCTCATAGCATTCAATAAATTATCCAACATCATATCCCTACTTAAAGAAATTAAATTCAATGCATATGCCGACGACTTCTTCCTTATAATAAATTTCAACAAAAACACAAATACAAATTTCCACTTAGACAATCTATTCGACGATATAGAAAATTGGTGCTCCTACTCAGGGGCATCGCTATCTCTATCCAAATGTCAACACCTCCACATATGCAGAAAACGTCACTGCACATGCAAGATAAGCTGCAAAAACATCCAAATTCCTACCATTACTTCCTTAAAAATTCTAGGAATGACCTTAAACAACAAATACAAATGGAACACACACATAAACTTACTTCTACCCAAACTACACAACAAGCTAAATATAATAAAATGCTTATCTAGTCTTAAATTTAATTGCAACACGCATACACTACTTAATGTCGCAAAAGCAACAATTATAGCCAAACTAGAGTATGGTTTGTTTCTGTACGGCCATGCTCCCAAAAGCATTTTAAACAAAATAAAAACACCGTTTAACTCCGCTATCCGTCTAGCTCTCGGCGCCTATCGTTCTACCCCAATAAATAACTTACTTTACGAATCTAATACTCCCCCCTTAGAAATGAAACGAGACCTTCAAATAGCCAAACTATCCCAAAACCTAATCTTCTCCAAAAACACACCAATACATAAGTTCTTGAAGCCTAAAAAAGCTAATAAGAAAAAAACATCAACAATAGACCGAACAATCAAGCTTAGCCTAGAACTTAATCTACCCTACAAACCAATAAAACTCCATAAACACAGGCCATCATGGACCCTCCCCAATCTAATAGACACGTCACTTAGAATCCATAAGAAAGAACAAACATCTCCAGACCAATACAGAAAATTATACGAACACACAAAGAATAACCTCAAAACACATAATTTCATATTCACGGACGGTTCAAAAATTAATTACACAATATCATTCGCCATTACAACGGAGACAGACGTCTTGAAATACGGCATACTGCCCCCATATTCATCCGTCCTCACCTCCGAAACAATCGCAATCCTAGAAGCCATAGAACTTACTAAAAACCGAAGAGACAAATTTATTATCTGTTCTGACTCCCTATCAGCAATAGATTCAATTCAAAACACAAATAATAACAACTTTTACCCAAGCAGAATACGATCGCTAATAACGCAACACGCACCTAAAATTAAAATAATGTGGATTCCTGGCCATTCAGGAATAAAAGGAAATGAACTAGCCGATCAAGCTGCAAAATCAGCAAGCAGTATGCCACTTATCCTCACCCCAAACATAAATACCACAGATATAAAAAAAACACCTTAAAGCCGACCTTGCGACAAAACAGAAAGAATACATAATAAACTGCAGTCCATGGTACCAATCTATTAACACGAACACCTCACACACATGCGATTACCTTAAACAATCCCACCCAAATTGGACCAGACTCGACCAAATAAAAATAATACGACTTCGACTAGGACACACAAACATATCCCACCAACACTACCTAAATCCCAATTCAATACCAACTTGTCCGTTTTGCCAAGGCGACATTTCTTTAAACCACATATTAAACTCATGCCCATCCCTCCTACAAGCCAAGCAAGATATATTTAACAACACCAACCCTCTAGACCTTCTTAGCAAACCCAATCGAGATAACATACAAAAACTGATACTTTTCCTCAAAAAAACCAAATTATACCACAAAATCTAAAAACAAAACAGACATTTGTACACAACAAGCCAGCTTTTAGTTACCAAATTAGATATTAACTAAATTAAGACATAATAACATTGTAAATAAATATAGCTGTAAGCCCCGTAGCTAATGCTATACTATCTAAGTTAGTCTAGTTTTGTAAACTATTCTATCTATCATAATAAATAAATAAATAAATAAACATATCAAATAATTCGAAACATCTTCAATAGGTTGGTTATGTTCATTACCTCATAGGCGATCTGTCAAGGGCTCATATAACAGATTTGTATACTTATGACATAATGATTTCATTTGCGCTTTAAGTATATATAGCTTAATTTTTATTTCCAGGAAAGCTTTTTATAAGTAGGCTGCGAAATTATTTTCAAATCAGACGAAATTCAAGTTTATCCCAGGATGCTATGCCATTGCCGCCGGCGGTAGTGGAGTGAGTAGAGCTCCGACACCCCAGTCAGTAGAGCACTACCGCCGGCCGGAGTTCAAACCCAGGTATGGTATGTGGTATTCTGAAGCCAAAAAGCAAAAGCCAAAAATTACTGACGAATTTAGGTGTAATCTAATCAAAAACAGACATAGTATGCGGTATTATGAAGAATTTACTTAAGCACAAACAGACATAAATACAAATTATAACACAATTACACTTTTTATTTTATCAAAATCAAACTTGGAAATCGAACTTCTGAACTTAATTCAGCAAGTTTAACCATATAATGAAAGAATAATTGTACCATATATTTATTTTGATTATTGGCCGCAATCGGGATGGTTGTTATACCCCTTACTCGTAGAGTGAAAGGGTATACGAGATTCGTTGAAAAGTATGTAACAGGCAGAAGGAAGTGTTTTCGACTATACATATTGATCAGGATCAATAGCCGAGTCGATTCGTCTTTCCAACTGTCCGTATGAACGTCGAAATCTCAGGAACTATAAAAGCTAGAATTTTAAGATTCACAATTCAGATTCTAGAGACAAAGACCCAGGGCACCCATGTTACCACGCCCACTCTAACGCCCACAAACCGCACAAAACTGCCACCCCCACACTTTTGATAAATGTGTTGATGCAAATTTCTATTAATCTTGTAAATTTCTATCGATTTCCAAAAAGAATTTTTGCCACGTCCACTCAACGCCATAAAAACCGCCCGAAACTGCCACGCCCACATTTTTGAACAATTTTAAATTTGTGCATTTCATTCCTCATTCTATTACCCAATATCTATCGATATCCCAGAAAAATCAGGAAATTTCGCGTTCGCATTCACACTAGCTGAGTAATGGATATCTGATAGTCAAGGAACTCGACAACAGCATTGTCTTTTTTGTTATTTAACAATGCAATTGTTGACTACTTCTAACTTAAACTTTTATATTTACTGTTAAAGATCATTCTCGTTTCAGATTAAGGCACTTTCAAAAATTTGGTTTTCCCGACGGGGAGTTGAAATCTGGTCCCCGCTGTACTATCGAGGAACCACTTTTCCAAATTTCTTACTTTAATTTGTACATTTGCTTTATTTAATTTGATATTTTTTTATTTTTGCACTTTACACACACTCATGTGCCTGTTCGGGCACCAGCTAAGTCGTCCCATATTGGTCGACTTCTGCCGCATGCCCGCGCCGATATTACCTTAGGTTGCGGAGAATATTCGGCGTTGTATCCTTGGAAAACAATGACTTCAATTTAAATTCTCGGAGGAATAGGTCTTGACAATATAATGTTTTATTCAGCTGAAAGTTCTGTTGACCCGTTTCCAGTTTAATTGTAATTGACCGCTGCATATTTCTACCAGCCCAGTTGAAGTGCTGATCAGACTTTTCGGCCATGTCTGCGCTCGTTGCGCAATTCGGTCGGTCGAGCGAATGAGCAACTTTTTGTTTGTCAGCAAATTGAATTGGATCGGAAGACCAACTTCTGATTGGCTTGCCTTTTGTTAATACTACCTGTAGCAGTCGCTTTTAGTGGTATGAGTTGGGTTGTTAAAAGCGGGAGGGCGTAAGGGGGAAAGGAATGCTCAAGGAGGGAAAGGGTGAACCAGCGAGTCGTCGGGCTAACAACACCAGGGAAACTGCAGTGTCTTAACTTATATATAAACATATCAAATAATTCGAAACATCTTCAATAGGTTGGTTATGTTTATTACCTCATAGGCGATCTGTCAAGGGCTCATATAAAAGATGTGTATACTTATGACATAATGATTTCAGTTGCGCTTTAAGTATTTATAGCTTATTTTTTATTTCCGGGAAAGCTTTTTATAAGTAGGCTGCGAAATTATTTTCAAATCAGACGAAATTCAAGTTTATCCCAGGATGCTATGCCATTGCCGCCGGCGGTAGTGGAGTGAGTAGAGCTCCGACACCCCAGTCAGTAGAGCACTACCGCCGGCCGGAGTTCAAACCCAGGTATGGTATGTGGTATTCTGAAGCCAAAAAGCAAAAGCCAAAAATTACTGACGAATTTAGGTGTAATCTAATCAAAAACAGACATAGTATGCGGTATTATGAAGAATTTACTTAAGCACAAACAGACATAAATACAAATTATAACACAATTACACTTTTTATTTTATCAAAATCAAACTTGGAAATCGAACTTCTGAAATTAATTCAGCAAGTTTAACCATATAATGAAAGAAAAATTTTACCATATATTTATTTTGATTATTGGCCGCAATCGGGATGGTTGTTATACCCCTTACTCGTAGAGTGAAAGGGTATACGAGATTCGTTGAAAAGTATGTAACAGGCAGAAGGAAGGGTTTTCGACTATACATATTGATCAGGATCAATAGCCGAGTCGATTCGTCTTTCCAACTGAATTTTTGCCACGTCCACTCAACGCCACAAAAACCGCCCAAAACTGCCACGCCCACATTTTTAAACAATTTTTAAATTTGTTCATTTCATTCCTCATTTTATTACCCAATATCTATCGATATCCCAGGAAAAACAGGAAATTTCGCGTTCGCATTCACACTAGCTGAGTAATGGATATCTGATAGTCAAGGAACTCGACAACAGCATTGTCTTTTTTGTTATTTAACAATGCAATGTTTGTTGACTACTTCTAACTTAAACATTTATATTTACTGTTAAAGATCATTCTCGTTTCAAATTTATGCACTTTCAAAAATTTGGTTTTCCCGACGGGGAGTTGAAGCCTGGTCCCCGCTGTACTATCGAGGAACCACTTTTCCAAATTTCTTACTTTAATTTGTACATTTGCTTTATTTAATTTGATATTTTTTTATTTTTTTATTTTTGCACTTTACACACACTCATTGCACACCTAAAAAAAGTTCCAAATTGTATGTATGTATACCGTTCTTTCAAAAAAAAAAACGTGCCTGTTCGGGCACCAGCTAAGTCGTCCCATATTGGTCGACTTCTGCCGCATGCCCGCGCCGATATTACCTTAGGTTGCGGAGAATATTCGGCGTTGTATCCTTGGAAACCAATGACTTCAATTTAAAGTCTCGGAGGAATAGGTTTTGACAATATAATGTTTTATTCAGCTGAAAGTTCTGTTGACCCGTTTCCAGTTTAATTGTAACTGACCGCTGGATATTTCTACCAGCCCAGTTGAAGTGCTGATCAGACTTTTCGGCCATGTCTGCGCTCGTTGCGCAATTCGGTCGGTCGAGCGAATGAGCGACTTTTTGTTTGTCAGCAAATTGAATTGGATCGGAAGACCAACTTCTGATTGGCTTGCCTTTTGTTAATACTACCTGTAGCAGTCGCTTTTAGTGGTATGAGTTGGGTTGTTAAAAGCGGGAGGGCGTAAGGGGGAAAGGAATGCTCAAGGAGGGAAAGGGTGAACCAGCGAGTCGTCGGGCTTACAACACCAGGGAAACTGCAGTGTCTTAACTTGTACTTATGACATAATGCTTTCAGTTGCGCTTAAAGTATTTATAGCTTAATTTTTATTTCCAGGAGAGCGTTTTATAAGTAGGCTGCGAAATTATTTTCAAATCAGACGAAATTCAAGTTTATCCCAGGATGCTATGCCATTGCCGCCGGCGGTAGTGGAGTGAGTAGAGCTCCGACACCCCAGTCAGTAGAGCACTAGCTGTTTCAAATAGTTTGAAACATCTTCAATAGGTTGGTTATGTTCATTACCTCATAGGCGATCTGTCAAGGGCTCATATAAAAGATGAGTATACTTATGACATAATGATTTCAGTTGCGCTTTAAGTATTTATAGCTTATTTTTTATTTCCGGGAAAGCTTTTTATAAGTAGGCTGCGAAATTATTTTCAAATCAGACGAAATTCAAGTTTATCCCAGGATGCTATGCCATTGCCGCCGGCGGTAGTGGAGTGAGTAGAGCTCCGACACCCCAGTCGGTAGAGCACTACCGCCGGCCGGAGTTCAAACCCAGGTATGGTATGTGGTATTCTGAAGCCAAAAAGCAAAAGCCAAAAATTACTGACGAATTTAGGTGTAATCTAATCAAAAACAGACATAGTATGCGGTATTATGAAGAATTTACTTAAGCACAAACAGACATAAATACAAATTATAACACAATTACACTTTTTATTTTATCAAAATCAAACTTGGAAATCAAACTTCTGAAATTAATTCAGCAAGTTTAACCATATAATGAAAGAAAAATTGTACCATATATTTATTTTGATTATTGGCCGCAATCGGGATGGTTGTTATACCCCTTACTCGTAGAGTGAAAGGGTATACGAGATTCGTTGAAAAGTATGTAACAGGCAGAAGGAAGGGTTTTCGACTATACATATTGATCAGGATCAATAGCCGAGTCGATTCGTCTTTCCAACTGTCCGTATGAACGTCGAAATCTCAGGAACTATAAAAGCTAGAATTTTAAGATTCACAATTCAGATTCTAGAGACAAAGACCCAGGGCACGCATGTTACCACGCCCACTCTAACGCCCACAAACCGCACAAAACTGCCACCCCCACCTTTTTGATGAATGTGTTGATGCACATTTCTATTAATCTTGTAAATTTCTATCGATTTCCAAAAAGAATTTTTGCCACGTCCACTCAACGCCATAAAAACCGCCCGAAACTGCCACGCCCACATTTTTGAACAATTTTAAATTTGTACATTTCTAGCTGAGTAATGGATATCTGACAGTCAAGGAACTCGACAACAGCATTGTCTTTTTTTGTTATTTAACAATGCAATGTTTGTTGACTACTTCTAACTTCAATACACTTCCAAAAATTTGGTTTTCCCGACGGGGAGTTGAAACCTGGTCCCCGCTGTACTATCGAGGAACCACTTTTCCAAATTTCTTACTTTAATTTGTACATTTGCTTTATTTAATTTGATATTTTTTTATTTTTTTATTTTTGCACTTTACACACACTCATTGTACACCTAAAAAAAAGTTACAAATTGTATGTATGTATACCGTTCTTTCAAAAAAAAAACGTGCCTTTTAAACACCGCCCGATACTGCCACGCCCACATTTTTGAACAATTTTAAATTTGTTCATTTCATTCCTCATTTTATTACCCAATATCTATCGATATCCCAGAAAAATCAGGAAATTTCGCGTTCGCATTCACACTAGCTGAGTAATGGATATCTGATAGTCAAGGAACTCGACAACAGCATTGTCTTTTTTGTTATTTAACAATGCAATGTTTGTTGACTACTTCTAACTTAAACTTTTATATTTACTGTTAAAGATCATTCTCGTTTAAAATTAAGGCACTTTCAAAAATTTGGTTTTCCCGACGGGGAGTTGAAACCTGGTCCCCGCTGTACTATCGAGGAAGCACTTTTCCAAATTTCTTACTTTAATTTGTATTTTTTTATTTTGCACTTTACACACACTCATTGTTCACCTAAAAATAAGTTCAAAAATGTATGTATGTATACCGTTCTTTCAAAAAAAAAAACGTGCCTGTTCGGGCACCAGCTAAGTCGTCCCATATTGGTCGACTTCTGCCGCATGCCCGCGCCGATATTACCTTAGGTTGCGGAGAATATTCGGCGTTGTATCCTTGGAAACCAATGACTTCAATTTAAAGTCTCGGAGGAATAGGTTTTGACAATATAATGTTTTATTCAGCTGAAAGTTCTGTTGACCCGTTTCCCGTTTAATTGTAACTGACCGCTGGATATTTCTACCAGCCCAGTTGAAGTGCTGATCAGACTTTTCGGCCATGTCTGCGCTAGTTGCGCAATTCGGTCGGTCGAGCGAATGAGCGACTTTTTGTTTGTCAGCAAATTAAATTGGATCGGAAGACCAACTTCTGATTGGCTTGCCTTTTGTTAATACTACCTGTAGCAGTCGCTTTTAGTGGTATGAGTTGGGTTGTTAAAAGCGGGAGGGCGTAAGGGGGAAAGGAATGCTCAAGGAGGGAAAGGGTGAACCAGCGACTCGTCGGGCTTACAACACCAGGGAAACTGCAGTGTCTTAACTTATATATAAACATATCAAATAGTTTGAAACATCTTCAATAGGTTGGTTATGTTCATTACCTCATAGGCGATCTGTCAAGGGCTCATATAAAAGATGTGTATACTTATGACATAATGATTTCAGTTGCGCTTTAAGTATTTATAGCTTATTTTTTATTTCCGGGAAAGCTTTTTATAAGTAGGCTGCGAAATTATTTTCAAATCAGACGAAATTCAAGTTTATCCCAGGATGCTATGCCATTGCCGCCGGCGGTAGTGGAGTGAGTAGAGCTCCGACACCCCAGTCGGTAGAGCACTACCGCCGGCCGGAGTTCAAACCCAGGTATGGTATGTGGTATTCTGAAGCCAAAAAGCAAAAGCCAAAAAATTACTGACGAATTTAGGTGTAATCTAATCAAAAACAGACATAGTATGCGGTATTATGAAGAATTTACTTAAGCGCAAACAGACATAAATACAAATTATAACACAATTACACTTTTTATTTTATCAAAATCAAACTTGGAAATCGAACTTCTGAAATTAATTCAGCAAGTTTAACCATATAATGAAAGAAAAATTGTACCATATATTTATTTTGATTATTGGCCGCAATCGGGATGGTTGTTATACCCCTTACTCGTAGAGTGAAAGGGTATACGAGATTCGTTGAAAAGTATGTAACAGGCAGAAGGAAGGGTTTTCGACTATACATATTGATCAGGATCAATAGCCGAGTCGATTCGTCTTTCCAACTGTCCGTATGAAACGTCGAAATCTCAGGAACTA
>NW_022881243.1:0-26905 GCF_004382145.1 Drosophila mauritiana | reverse complement strand
TGCAGTCGTCTAGATCAGGGATTTTTAGAAGTTTAGGTGAGAGGGTTTGTCCAGTCTGTTTTAGGGTGATATGGTCCCTTGTCATTTTCAAGTACCTCTGCCTGCTTCTTACTAATCTGTTCGGGATAAAGTGCCTAGAGAAGATCCTGCGAACAGCTATATTTGGGTGTGATTTTATGGTTTCTGAGAACCTGTGGACAGCCTGTTGGTAGAATTCTTCTACTGTTTTGACTCCAAATCGTTCCCTTATAGTTTCGTTTTTCGTATATCTTCCCGCTCTAAATATGTCTCTCATTTTCTTATTTTCCGCAACTTGTATACGTCTTATCTGTGCATCCGTAACAAGGGGACCCCAGGCTGCTATTGCATACTGCCATATTGGTGACAGGACTGACTTAAGGATCAGCATTTTAGTCTTTAGGGAGTTTGCTCCTTCCGTTTAAGACCCATGTCAATTTTCTGTAGGCTGTAGTGTATTTGCCCACCAGCTTTGTGACGTGTGAACTAAGGGTTAGCTTGCTGTCAAGGATTACGCCAAGGTATGATTGTTTGTTTTCAGTCTTTATTGTTTGGCCCTTTATCTTCCATAGTCTTTAGATTTGTTGGTAAGTCGTTTTTTAATGTGAAGATGACGTGTCCAGCTTTGGCAGCGTTTATTGATATACCCCATTTGTCCGCCCAGTCGGAAAATGACTTAAGGTAGTTTTCATTGTTTCTTGTGCAGCAGTTGGTATTATGTTGAGCTGAGGACCATAGTGTCGTCTGCGTATGTTGAGAGCATAATTCTTTCTGTTGGTGAGGGGCGGTAGATATGTGGAAGAGCATGTCTGAGGAGAAGATTGAGTAGAGTAGTGGTCCTAGATTGCTTCCTTGAGGCACGCCTGCGCTTATTTGTCCTGTTCTCGAAGTCTCTCCAGCTGGTCTTTGACCTCAAATGTTCTATTTGTAAGGTAGCTCTCAAGAATGATGTAAAGGTTGTAAGGTAGTATCTTAGCTAGCTTAAGTAATAGTCCCTCATGCCAAACCCTGTCAAATGCTTCTGTTATGTCAAGAAAAACCGCTGGAGCAGTATTCCTTTTTCTCAAAGGCCTCTAGAATGAATTGTGTGACCCTGGCTATTTGCTGCTCAGTTCCGTGCTCTTTCTAAAGCCAAATTGGTGCAGAGGTATAGCTTTTTTGAATAGGTCTACCTTAAAATAGTCTTTTTAAGAGTAGTCTTTCAAAATTTTTGAGAGTCCCGAGAGTAGACTAATCGGCCTATATGAACTTGGCTCGTTTGTACTTTTCCTGGTTTTAGTATCATTTTTACCTGTGCATGCTTCCAGGCTTCTGGGTAGTATCCTAATCTAAGTATGGAGTTATAGATTAGGATAAGGTACAGGGTAGCTTTAGTCGGTAGGGTTTTTATTAGCTGGTTTGTTATAAGGTCTTTTCCCGGTGCTTTACTGGTTCTTTAGGTTTTTTATTTCGTCATTCAGTTCTTTTAGAGTAATGGGTTGGTTATGTTGGTTTTGTTTAGATTATGTCGTTCGGTTTGCATGCTTTCCTTAATTATTCTTAGTTCAGTATTAACTCTATTTATGTGGTAATCAGGTACACTATTATTTGGCTTAAATCTTCCTTCCAAGTGGGAGACAAATGCCTCTGTTGTCTCCTTTATCGTTTTTGTCCATTTAGGTCCGTTTTGGGTTTCTAATTTGAGGGGAAAATTAGGCTGATTTGTCCTTTTTCCTTCATCTAGCAATTTCCACATTTTTCTCATTCTGTCCGGGTTATTTGTGTCTATTCCTTCAACTTGCTCATTGATTCTATTTTCTCTCAAGATTTTTATCGCTTTTTTAGTCGATTTTCAGCAGCTTTTAGTTTAGCTTTGTCCTCGTCCGTTCTAGTAGCTTTAAAAACTCTGCTTAGTGTTCGTTTTTCCCTCCAGCAGTCTGCTTGTGGTTTCGTCCAGAGCTAGGGTATGACTTTTCTGTTAGCTTGCCCAAGCCTTCTTCTGGAGTTTTCAGGTGTTCTTAGGGTGGGAGTTGATTCCGCAACCGGTCCTTTATGTTTTTTAATGAAGATATTTATGGCGTCGTTTATATCTTCTGCTACCCTTATCTCAGTGTTTAATAGTACTTTCTTTCCAGGACTTTCTTAAAAAGCTCAATGTTAGTGTTTTTCTTGAGGATATTGTGGTTTTGTTTTTTGCAAGGAGAGATTGTTTATATCTAGGTTTATCTCTAGTAATATGGGAAGATGGTCTGAGGATAGATCCGCCCTTGAAGAAATTCTTTTTTCAAATCTGCCAAGCCCTTTACAAATGGAGAAATCTATTGCTGACGGGTTTTTCCTTATGTCGTGCGGGAAATGTGTCGCACAGCCAGTAGCAATGATCTCAGCCAAGGAGTCTGCTTTAACTGCTTCGAAGAGTGCGGCGCCACGTTGACAGGCGCGTATACAGCCCCATTGCCTATGTTTTGCATTCCAGTCGCCCACATAGGATGAACTTAGACTGTCCCCAAAGTTTTCTCAGCAAAATTGAGAACGTCAGTAAAATGGTGGGACGACCACTTTGGTGAGGGCGGACAGTAGACAGATGCTATTACTATCATTTCGCTGCGTCTGTTGTTTGTCTGGAAGCAAGACTATTGGTGCACTCTGTATGCATTCTTTTTCAATTGGTTTTAAGGCCATATGTCGGATACTGCTGTTTACTATAGTGGCGACTCCTCCTCTTGCTAGAGACAGGATTTTGGGCTAAGTATGTGAAAAATCCTGGCAGCTCTAGTTTGGTGGATTTGTTGTCAAGTCTGGTTTCAGTGACTATGACTATGTGAGCATCAATATTTACGATGAACAGCTTGAGCTCATCTAATTTATTGTTAATCCCACCAGCGTTCCAGAAAGCGATTTTAAGTATGTCCCTGTTTTCCGCCTGAGCCATAGAGACGTCACTTCTGATGATACTAGAAAGAGCGTTTAGACAAAGATTGGATCTCGGAAAGGATTTTTTGGAGATTTTGGACAATCTTTTCTTTGGTTTAGTAGGCTGGTGACGATTTCTAGGAGGTTGTTTAGCTTCTTTTCCATCCCTTCAATGCGATTTAGAATGTATTGCTCCTGACTCGGCTCCTTGGATCCGTAATTAGGGATATCTTCAGCTATTGCGGGTGGGCGGAAGTGAGTGAGATGTGTGGTTGGCCGGTTTAAGACGCTGTTCGGATTTTCCTGCTTTCTTCTAGAGACGCCAGGACATTTTTGCTAGTTGTCGGTGGGCTTGTTTCTTCCTCAGTTTCTTGTCCTGATTCCTCATTCTATTTAGGCGTTTGCTTATAGATATATTTCTTTGCGTAATCTTTACTTGGCTTATTTTAGCAGGTATTTTAGTGTTGTTTACGGTGCGTGGGGGGGGGTGTGTGTAGGGCTGTTTATTGTGGGACGTCTGGAGGTGCGTGGATTTTGGGTAGGGCTGTTTATTGCGGGGCGTCTGGAGGTGCGTGGGTTTTGGGTAGGGCTGTTTATTGCGGGGCGTATGAAGGCGCGTGGGTTGTGAGTTTAGGGATTGAATTTTGTTAATGGATAGTCTTTGCTTTGCTTCTTGGAAAGCAGGACATCCTTTATAGCTGCTTACGTGGCTTCCATTACAATTTGCACAAACAGCAGGAAGGTTTTTGGGTTTGGTGCATGAAACCGTGGCGTGCAGTTGGCCACATTTCATGCATTTAAACGGGTTTCTGCAGTAATTCCTTGAATGCCCAAAACACTGGCAGCGATGACATTGCGTAGGATCCTTCGATACCCGTTTCCTTTCAACCTTGACCCTTTGTCCTCCAAGGGATTTTAATAGCAGGACCTTGAGATGGCTGCCGTCAGCCTTGGGTATAACTTCAACCTCATGAATGCGCATAGGATTTCTTGAGTCCCTAAACTGCATTGCCCTGATGAGTTTTGTAGCTATACCGATATCTTGAAGTTGGCTTTCAATCCATTTGGTCGGGGTTGACTGGTGGAGATGCCTAATTACAATTTGGAAGCCTTTTTCACTCTTTGGCTGGTGGGAGTGGAGGGGTATGTTTGCCTCAAGGAGAACATTCTGAATTGCATTGTAGGCGTCCATTGTTTTAGCCTGGATTCTTATGTTGTTGCCAAGTTCAGTTTTGGTGGTAAAGCTATTGACCCCGGCTTTATAATTTAACTTTTCTATTAGCGGAATAATCTGCTGAATGTTGGTCAAGAGATAGATGGTGGTTTCCTGCTAGCTGGAATCGTTTTCCAGGGCGGTAAGTCGGGATTAGCTACTGTGTTTGAGGGACTAGCTGCTGGAGCTGTGTCCATTTCAGCTGACTTCTGCAAAGATTCTCTTCTCGAATCTTGCCGAATTTTAATAGCTACTTTGCTTTTGAATATGGGTGTTTCAGAGGGTAGATTTGTGACCCCCAGATCGTCATCAGAGAAATCGTCGCGTATTCTAACCTTTTTGTTAGATGTTTGAATTAGGCCCTCATCAAGACAGTCCCCACGGCGCTTCCCAGGAGTTTTGGGAGAACTCAGTGTTTTTGTTAGGTTTTTTCTAGCTGCACTCGGTGAGCGTCCGAGGGCGGCAGAGTCATGTTTTGCGTGGGGTAAATTTTGCGTTAGAGTTGGTGAGCGTTTTGCATTTTCTCTAACCAACTCTGCAAAAGTTTTGACGGGAAAATTGTTCTGAGTAGCTGTGGGTTTGCCTGCGTGAGTGACAGCACTGATAGCTGTGACAGCACTGATTGCTGTGACGTCACTGATTGTTGGGCTTGGGTTTGAGTCTTGGGCGGAACGCGATGCGCTTATGGCGGGCTTTATTGGTTTTGTCTGACGTAAGTATGTGTCAGAGGGAGAAGCTTCTTTGGCAGTTTTTAATGATTTGGTTGCATTGGGGTCATTATGTTGCGTGGGTATGTTTATAAGTAATTTGGCGGGAAGCAGGTTTTGTGATGCTATGTGTTTGTCTGTGTGGGTGTGTGTCTTGGCTGCAATGGTAGGTATTTGCTTTATGGTGAGGGGTGGGGGGTTTTTGGCGGCCTGTGCTGGCTTTGTTTCACGTAAGTATGTGTGGGAAGGAGAAGCTGCTTTGTCGGTTTTTGATGCTGTGGTTGCATTATTGTCGTTGTGTTGTGTGGGTGAGTTTATATGTGTTTTGGCGGGAATAAAGTTTTGTGATGCTGTGTGTTTGTTTGTGTGGGTGAGTGTCTTGGCTGCTATGCTCGCTGCTGCTATTGCTGGGTTTTTGGCGGGCTGTGTTGGCTTGGTTTCACATAAGTGTGAATGTGAAGAAAGGTTTATTTGACCGGTTTTTGATAATGTGGTTGCATTAGTGTCGTTATATTGTGTGGGTGAGTTTATATGCATTTTGGCGGGAAAGAGATTTTGTGACGCTGTGGGTTTGACTGTGTGGGTGTGTGTCTTGGCTGTTTTGTTTGTGTATTGCGTTTGGGTGAGGGGTGAAGAGTTTTTGGCGGGCTGTGTTGGCTTGTTTTCAAGTAGTTGTGAGTGGGAAAAAATTCTTTTAGCGGTTTTTGATGCTTTGGTTGCATTAGTGTCGTCATCGTGTGTAGGTGTGTCTACATGTGTTTTGGCGGGAAGAATTTTCTGAGTTGCTGTAGCTGTGTCTGTGTTGGTGGGTGTTTTGGTTGCAGAGTTTAAGCTTGAATCTTTGGTAGGGGGCGATGGTTTGGCGGGTTTTATCGGCTTGGTATTGCATGAGGGTGTGTGTGTGGGAAAAATTATTCTAGCTGTTTTCGCTGCTTTCTCTGTGTTGAGTGCACTGGCGTCATCGTCTTGTGTAGGTGTATCTACATGTGTTAGTGGCGAGGAAGTGCTAAAATTTTTGCTAATGGAAGTGGGGAAGGGGCTATCGGCAGGCTTTTTTTCAGTGGCTTTTGTGGTATTAGCAGTACTCCCGCATATATCAACAAATAAAGGGTCTGGCAATATGGTATTTTTATTTTCATTTAATACAATATTTTCAAAATCGTAAGATTTCATGTCGGTATTTAGTTGATATAGGCTTCTTCTTACTAAGGTGGTTTCATTTGGCGTTGGCGTTGTATCCAGCGATGAGACTCTAGCTGATGGCGGCGACGACGAGCAGTTGCTATCATCCGAGGAGATAGATAGCACTGTTGCCCATCCTTCACTTTGGTCTCCATTATGTCCGTCCATTTTGTATGCTGCGTTTCCTCGTGTTCACTTTGGGTAGCTGTTTCACTGGCGCCTCTGTCGGATTTTTAATCACCACTGACGCGCCGTTTTGGTCGGGAAGCCTAGGCGAGCTATTGGACTTCGATAAATCGGAGGGAAAAAAACACGGCTAGTAATCGGCGTTCTGGCGATTTTCCCGTCAGAATGGTTACCGATATATCGCTTCGCGTTGGCCGATGTCATTGGTCATTATCAGCAGCTGGTCTCACTACTCCTGGGCTTCGATAAATCGGAGGTAAAAGCAACTTAGCTGGTAATCGATGTTCTGGCATTTTTCCCGCCAGAAACGTTATCGATATCCTGCTTCGCGTTAGCCGGTATTCCAGGTCATTCTCGGTAGCTGGTCTCACTACTACTTGGAAAGGGAAAAAGAAATCATATGTTACCTTTGTTGATGTAAATTGTGATGTAGTTTTCTCCTTTTTGGTACCGCAAACTAAATATTATTATTTCTTTCAGCGTCGCTGTTCATCGCGCCACCGCGGAGATGCCATCGTGTACCAGGCATCGGCCAATCTGGCCCGTCAGGCCTGATGCAAGCGTCCAGTCTGTGGCGGGTGGAAAAATGCGCCGCAGTCCAGCGTCGTCTGCAGGAAAAGCTCCGGTTTGCCAGGAATGCAGTTACATACAAATCTGAAGGGACAAAACTGATCCAGATTTCTTTCTTCCAGATTTGATACGCCGGTGATTGTTGTCCAGGATGATTGTCCAGTGGTCAGGTAATGAGTCGGAAAAACAATGATCAGCTGGCTCGCCAATATATTCTGACATCCGGAAGGAAGGATTTGTCCGCAGGATAATCGACGTCTCATACGTCGTACAGGCGAACCTGTTGGCAAGGAATGCGACTGCGGCAGAACCATTCCCTGTTACTGCTGTCGCTGCCGCCGCTGCTGTTGTTGCATTATGGTGGTGGCTGCGTCGCCGCCGCTGTTGCTGCTGGTGGTGAAAGCGTCGCTGCTGTTGTTGTTGCTGGTGGTGACTACTTCGCTGCTGTTGCTGTTGATGGTGGTGGCTGCGTCGCTGCTGTTGCCGCTGCTGGTGGCGACCGCGTCGCTGCTGTTGTTGCTGCTGGTGGTGACTGCTTCGCTGCTGGTGGTGACTGCGTCGCTGCTGGTGGTGTCTGCGTCGCTGCTGGTGGTGACTGCGTCGCTGCTGGTGGTGACTGCGTCGCTGCTGGTGGTGACTGCGTCGCTGCTGGTGGTGACTGCGTCGCTGCTGTTGCTGTTGGTGGTGGTGACTGAGTCGCCGCTGTTGCTGCTGCCGGTGGCGACTGCGTCGTTGCTGTTGTTGCTGCTGGTGGTGACTGCGTCGCTGCAGTTGCTGCTGATGGTGGTGACTGCGTCGCTGCTGATGGTGGTGACTGCGTCGCTGCTGTTTCCGCTGCTGGTGGCGACCGCGTCGCTGCTGTTGTTGCTGCTGGTGGTGACTGCGTCGCTTCTGGTGGTAACTGCGTCGCTGCTGGTGGTGACTGCGTCGTTGATGTTGCTGCTGATGGTGGGACTGCTTCGACGCTGTTGCTGTTGCCGGTGGCGGCTGCGTCGCTGCTGGTGGTGACTGCGTCGCTGCTGGTGGTGACTGCGTCGCTGCTGGTGGTGACTGCTTCGCTGCTGTTGCTGCTGTTGTTGCTGGTGGTGGTGACTGCGTCGCTGCTGTTGTTGCTGATGGTGGTGACTGCGTAGCTGCTGGTGGTGACTGCGTCGCTGCTTGTGGTGACTGCGTCGCTGCTGGTGGTGACTGCGTCGCTGCTGATGGTGACTGCGTCGCTGCTGGTGGTGACTGCGTCGCCACCTTGTGTACCCGATCAGCTGAGGGCTAGCGCCAGTGTCTCCGTTCGCGTTTATAAGACGCTGCTGTTGCTGCTGTATTAGCTACGGGCTGGCGGGCGGTGCTGACCTGGAGACGTCGTTGAGCTGCTATCCGGCCGGATCGTCGTCGTCTTCGCCATTATACGGTTCGTTGTTGCTGTTTGCCGCACCGCCACGGAGACGCTAGCTTGAATGGAAATAGCCTGCCTGGCCCGTCTACCCTGATGCGAGCATACAAACTGCAGCTGGAGGGAGGCATTCTTTTTTTTTTATATTTTCAGCGCCTGTTGGTGCTGTCATTTTATTGTACTCTGATTTTAGTTTTTTTTAAAATATATAGTTACAATTTATGGCATTTTACAGTTTTGGATCGGCGGCGGTTGTGCGCGCCATGGCTATAAGAGTTATTTAAGAATTACAATTTCGAG
The DNA here is from genome assembly GCF_004382145.1 of Drosophila mauritiana. Taxonomy (NCBI): domain Eukaryota; kingdom Metazoa; phylum Arthropoda; class Insecta; order Diptera; family Drosophilidae; genus Drosophila; species Drosophila mauritiana. The sequence continues at coordinate 18,450 of NW_022881243.1, read as the reverse complement.
GACAATTTTGATTTGCTTGGCAGCAGTTATCCGCGCCATGATTTAAGTTAGGATTTTACGTTAAGTAGACTTAGCTTATGGTAGTTGAAATTTTTATAAGTAGTAGTAGTTTTAAGCTTAAGTAATTTAATAAGAGAAAATTTCTAGTATTAGGGGGAAACAGTTTTGGGTGGATGTATATTCTAAATTAAATTGTTGTGGCATAGGATTCCAGCGATGAGACTCTAGCTGATGGCGGCGACGACGAGCAGTTGCTATCATCCGAGGAGATAGATAGCACTGTTGCCCATCCTTCACTTTGGTCTCCATTATGTCCGTCCATTTTGTATGCTGCGTTTCCTCGTGTTCACTTTGGGTAGCTGTTTCACTGGCGCCTCTGTCGGATTTTTAATCACCACTGACGCGCCGTTTTGGTCGGGAAGCCTAGGCGGGCTATTGGACTTCGATAAATCGGAGGGAAAAAAACACGGCTAGTAATCGGCGTTCTGGCGATTTTCCCGTCAGAATTTTTTTTTTTTTTTTTTTTTATATTTTCAACGTCAAATGACGCTGTACTTTTATTGTCCTCTGATTTTTGCTTAAAAATATATAGTGACAATTTGTGGCAAATTACATTTTCGGATTTTTTGGCTGCAGATATGCATGCCATAGATTAAAGTTACATTAATTTATATTTTAAATTTGCAGGAGAACATTTTTGAAATATTTGTCGGTAGTTTATGCGCGCCATGTTTTTGAAATATTTGTCGGTAGGTTTGCGCGCCATGTTTTTTTAAAATATTTGGCGGCAGTTTTTGCGCGCCATGGAATTTAAATTTGAATATTACATTACTTAGGAAATAGCTTATGGAATAGGAGAAAATAGTTATGGTAAGTAATTTTTTTAAAAGATGTTTAACAATGATTTGATATTTAGCGATGAGTCTCTAGCTGATGGCGGCGATTTACATTAATTTATAATTTAAATTTGCAGGAGAACATTTTTGAAATATTTGTCGGTAGTTTTTGCGCGCCTTGTTTTTGAAATATTTGTCGGTAGTGTTTGCGCGCCAAGTTTTTGAAATATTTGGCGGCAGTTTTTGCGCGCCATGGAATTTAAATTTGAATATTACGTTACTTAGGAAATAGCTTATGGAATAGTAGAAAATAGTTAAGATAAAGTTTAACGATGATTTGGTATCCAGCGATGAGACTATAGCTGATGGCGGCGAGGATGAGCAGTTGCTGTCGTCCGATGAGATGGATAAAACCGATGCCCATCCTCCGCTTTGGTTCACGTTCTGGCCGTCCATTAGTTGTTGTTGTTGCTGCTGGCTTCACTTTTAGCTACTACTGCGCGCGCGCCTCTGTCGGTTTTATAATCTCAACTGACTTGCAAAATTAGGCTAGGCGCGTAGGCGGGCTTTTTCGATAGCTCAAAGGCACGGCGTAATATCGATATGCTATCAATTTCACTGCAGCTCATTATCGATATTTCGCGCCTTTTTTTGGCGGGCTTATCGGCTGTTATCTTTTTTGCCGCCAGCCAATCGTCTATCGGGCAGAAATACTGGAATTGTTGAGGTTAGTATTTTTGGAGTTCCAGTATTTCTCCCGCGCTTGTCAGTGTCAATGGCTTATACAGGAAAGGGTCTCACTTCTCCAAGCGGAAACGACGCAGAAAAATTGTGTATGTATTTCTTATTGTAATATTTGATTTTTCTGCGCATTACAATAGTCAAACCTGTTTCTGCTTTCAGTGGTGCTGGTAACGTGGATGCTGCGGAGATGTCGGTGTGCTGCAATCATCGGTCGGCGTGGCCCGTCAACTTTGGTGCACGCACAAACTTTTGTGGAGGAAAAGGTGTGCCGCAGACAGCGTCATCTATAGGCTTAGGTTTGTCTGTGTGTATACGTGAGTACAGTCTGTCTGATGTTCCAATTTGAGCCGAGTCTAATGTTTGTATCTTTTTGACATTTGCAGGTCCATTTCAACTGGGCAGAAATTGCCATTAGGAGACTGCAGACAAACATTTCCTGCTGCTGCCGCCACTGTTGCTGCCGTCTATATCTGCGCATCCATAGTCCGCTGCCGTTGCTGCTATCCTGGCACAGGTCAGGTGGGCAGTATAGGGCCGATTCCATCTTGTGGCCATCCACAGGGCAGATAATCGTTATGATTTCCAACGTGTAGGCCCCGTAACTGGCCAGGGACCAGGCGAGAAATACGGGCTTCGGAAAGTGCCAATTGGATTATGCGGTGGGTCATTTCCTGCTACTGCTGCCGCTGTTGTTGTTGTTGCTGCTGCTGGTGAGTGTGTCGCCGCCTAGTGCAGTTCGATATAATCGATGCTTCTATTTTCCAGGGTGAAATCGGCCGCCAATTTAGGTATATAAAGAACAGCCAGGGCCAACATGAGTCGAGTCCTAGGATGCATGCAATTTGGCTATTGCGGCAATGAGATCTCTTTGCTGCTGCCACCACCGCTGCTAGCGCTGATGCTGGTGGTTGTGTCGCCGCCTAATAGATCTGCATAAATGAGGGCTGTTACCAGTACGACCGCTCGCACCCAAGAGACGCCTCTGTTGCTGCTGCTGTTTTGAGAGATGCATGCGCCGCCGTTTCTATCAGAAAGTTGCCGGGCTTCTGTTGTTGCTGTTTCTGGTCTTGATGCTGCTGTTGCTGTTGCCGCTGACATGGTAAGTTAAGGCTATTGTTGGTCTCGTGCTCCTTCTAATATTCTCTTCTTTCAGGGAGGAAACGCTGGTGAGCGCCAGATGCCAGTCCCGCGTCTTCAAAAGGAAAAGCCGGTTTGCCAGGAGCGCTGACACTGCTACCACTGCCTTTGCTGCCCTATCTGCTGCTACTGGGGCAAGAATACCCAAAATGCTGCTCCGTCCATCAGATTTCCGACGCCTCGCCGCTGAGTAAGCATCCGCTGGCGGTTACTCTAGTTCAAGGCGCTCCAGTATCCTAACTCAGGAGTTCCTGAGTCTGTCCTGTCGTCTGTCCCGTCAGCCCTGATGCGCTCATCCCATCAGTGGCGGGAGGGAGAGCATGCGCCGCGGCCCAGCGTCATCTACAGGAAAACGCCGGTTGTCCAGGAAAGCAATTTAATACACTAGCTGAAGGGAAAAAACTAATCCATGCTTCTTTCTTTCTTCCAGGGCAAAAAGCCAGGGGCCAAGCGAGGAATCTGGTCGTCGGAAGTTGTAGAATGGAAACTGCTACAAAACATTATATGCAGCTGCTGCCGATGTTGCTGTTGTTGCTGCCGCTGGTGTGAGTGTGGGTTGCTGCCGCTGGTGTGAGAAGGAGATGTTGCCGTCATTCCGGAGATTGCATGCGCCGCTGTTGCTGCATTTCCAGACTGTTGCCACCGGGAGATTGACTGCGCTTGTCTGTCATGTTGCTGGTGACGCCCATGTCCAGGCCCGCTGCCGTCTCCTTCCCAATCAATCCAGGCAGTCCCTATGGACGCAAACCGCCAATCGGCATCTCATCGCCAAAGGACCGATACTGGGATTTACTCGGCCAAGCATTGGCCGCCGATCCCGTTGCCGCTACCGTTGCTGCTACTACTGCCTCTGGAGAGAGACAACGCCACGAGCTGAAGCATCCTCTCCTCGCAAAGCCGGATTTGCAACGCAGGCGCTAAGCTCGGAGCTGAGAGCGTCACATTGGAGTCGGGTCTTCGGAATTCAGGAACTTCAGCTCCCTCTTTCAGGGCCTCCAGGAGTGGTGGGTGTGGCCAGCGAACTGTTCTGCTCACCGCTTGGTCTCTGCCGCCACTGTTGCTGGCCTTGCTGCTGTTGTTGTTGCTGCCTTGGTGAGCTAAAGCGCCCGATGCGCTGTTGTTTTTGTTGTAGAGGTTTGGTGATTTAGTTTATTAGGAAAAGGGAAAGAAAAATAATGCCTATTATCTTTCTTTTAGGTTGGACCGCCAGTGTGGCGTCCATTACAGCAGCAGATGGATCCATCAGGAGCCGAAGAGTCGCAGATCCCTCGGTTGGAAAGGAGAGATGGATTTTCAATCACGCCAGGAGAGACGATTTAAATACGCAGCCAACCAGCCATCATTATTTTGTTATTCAGTAGGTGTTTAGTTAAGTTAATTTTACCATTATATCTATAAGCGCATTTCCCTTTTTATGTAACCTGTAACTTAGCCTTTAGCCTTTTTGTATTTCTTTCCTTTCTTTTCAATATTTTTGCCACCCCTTCCGCCAGTTTAATTACTTCTGCCTTCTGCTCCTACCCTGGTTTGTTTTGATTTAATTTTAGTCCCCTTCGTAGTCAGATAGGATTATTCGTTGTACATTTAATGGTTGCCCTCTGAATCTTTCTATAATTTCCTGCCTGGTTAGATCGCCATTTCTATATTGTTTATTATATCGGTTTATTTCCGATTCGCACCATCTATCTGGAGGCCACTTTTGTTTTTCCCTTTCTTTTCTTTCCCTCTCTTCCTGTTTTTTTATTCTTTTGAGCTCTTTCTCCTCTTCCTCTAGTCTTAGCAGGGTAGGGAGTTCAGTTAGATGCGTTTGTCTTATTTTCTCTCTCTCGCTTCGCTTCTTTAGGGTTCTGCAGTCATCTAGGTCAGGGATTTTTAAGAGTTTAGGTGAGAGAGTCAGTCCAGTCTGTTTTAGGGTGATATGGTCCCTTGTCATTTTCAAGTATTTCGACTTTGTAGGTGGAGGTACGGAGACAGAATGAATTCTGTTCCGCATCCACAAATTTATTTTGCCTTTGATTACAATTTATGCAATATGTAGGTACAATTATTTGAATTTAGAGTTTAACATTGCATGGGGTGAGTTTGGGGCTTGGACATAGATTAGTATTTAATGTTAAGTTAGTATTTTTTATGAAGGCTTTAGATTATAGACAGAGACATGGACTGGTAACATTATCGTCTTGCATGTTTTGTTTACATTAATAAATTGTAGCGATTTTACAGAAAACATAGAAATTTAGGACTAACATTGTGTAATTTATTTCTTTTCAGGTACCCCCGCCAGAAGGACGGAAGCATAGAGTCGCTGAGGAGCCTAAATAGCCATTACAGGTGAGTTTTTGTTGTGTGTTGGCTGTGGACTGTTGTGGCCGCAGGGAGTGGGCCACTTGCAACAAGTATGTCCGGCTGGAGTTGCAGGTGAGTTATTCTTGGTGGCAGCATCCAGCGCCGCCGTCATTTGGTGAAGATCCGTTATGTCGTCAGTGGCAGATTTATGCAATTGTTTAATGAGATTGTTTGTGTTGCAGATGCAAGTTGCCGATCGTCAGGAAGAGGAGTTGCGCAGACATATCCCACGCAGCTGTCGTTGCATTTTTATTGAGCTGCTGGCGTTATGGTGGTGGAGTGCTCTCTAGTGAGAAGTCGTCAGTGCGGATTGAAGCTCGATCTATCACCGAGGAGAGCCAGGTGCGCCGCGTCTTGTGGCCGTAGCATCAGGATTGGCAGCTAGTGGCCGCCGGTTCGAGATTTGTTGCAGAGAGCGGCCGCAACAAGAATGGCATGGAAATGGATGTAAAAATAGAATTTGGTAAGTATAATATTTGTTATTTGTTATTTGATGATTGCATTAATTTTTGTTGTTTCAGGTACATTGAGTGGAATTTAATTTAAGGTGAGTATTATATTTGTGTATATTTGTTTATATAGTAGCGTTTGTTATTGTTTTTCAGGTACTTAAGGAGGAAGCTAGTCTGGGGTGAGTATTGTATTTGCTTTTATAATTGCGTTGATTTTAATTTTATTTTTTGCTTTTCAGGTACATTTTGTAAGAGCTAGTTTGGAGGACCTTTGTTATTGTGCTATTGCAGCTGGAATGCCGCGGTTTTGGAGTCATCAAGTTGCAATTAGATAAGTATTATATTTTAAATATATATTTCCCAGTAATAGCTTGTGTTCCCTTGTTTCAATAGTTAGAGTCTTTGAAGCTGGAGCTGCGTGCTTGACGTCAGCAGGATGGAGCCGTTCACTAGCATCTGCTACTTTGTCTGTCCGGTTTGTTATTATTTATGTGTTCTTGAGTAATCTTTGTATCGCATTCTTATTTATTTTCCTTTCATTACAGGTTAGGAGAGAATTCGTCGAAGATACAGAACTGAGGAGAAATATGCAATTTAAGGACAAGTTTTGCACCATATTGATGTGGCATCTGCGCCACGCAAATTATCCTTATTTATGCGTTGGCGTCAGGAGATGGAGACGGCATCATAAAATTGTCAACTTTTTGTATTTAAAATCGCGAAAGTTGGCGATTTTGTTTTGCTTTTGCGGTGCCTGTCTCTTATTGTCGGTTGCGTTGAAGGATTTACGTGCGTGGCGTCAGGAGTATGGAATCGCATATCTGTATCTGCTTGTTTGCCTGGCAAGTATTACGCTTTTCTGTGTGTCCTTTATTAATTTTGTATCATATTCTTATTGGTTTTTTTTCTTTCTTTACAGGTTTTCGGAAAATAATTGGACGTACGATACTGCGGAAAATTATGCATTTTAGGGACGGATTTTGTGGCTTATAAGTGTGGTGTCAGCTCCGCGCTAGTGATCCTAGATGATGCAGTGGCATCAAGAGGTGCAGACGGCGTCGTAAAATTGTAAATTTTTTGTGTTTATAATCGCGATAGCTGCCGATTTTGTTTTTCTTTTGCGGAGACCGCCTCTTCTTGTTTGTTGCATTGGATTACCAGTTGGCTGTAGTCAAGGAGGTAAGAGCAATATTTGATTGTTTTGTTTAATTGTTTATTGGTTAATTGTTTTGCTTTTAGGTTTTAGCGTCAACTAATGTAGGCGCTCGTCGTTCTGGATCAGCCCGTCTATTGCAGCGCAGCATGCATGTAGATTACATCGGTGATAAGGGATACTAATCAGGACCGTGTGGCAAGATAGTTCAGGTAAGTGACGTTGTGCATAAATTGCTGCAGCGAGTCGCCTTTTATTCATCATGTTTCTGCCACACTAATCCTTTTCATATCGATCTACCGCTTCATCTTATAGGACTTGTTTGTATTTTTCCGTATCTTTCATCAGTATCAGCTGGAGTGCGTTTTCGTAAGCTTGAATTTCCGGATGCTTTGAGGTGTGAGTATTGATTCTATTGTTTATATTTTAATGCCATTATCTAATTGAGTTTGTATTCTAAGAAAATTAGGCTGCGTCGAGGAAGGAGATGACCGTGCAGGAGTTTGGGAGCAGACTGACGTGCGCTTTTCCATCGGATATAGATGTCGTTAGAATAAGTATAAGTAGATGTAGGATTAATTGGAAGTTTCCATGTCAAGATTGTTAACTCTTCCTTGTATGATTAAGGCCAATAAACTGTCAATTTTCTTTCTAAATTGTCGACTCTATTTGCTAGATTTGTTGTGTGGTCGTCCGAGAGGCCTTTTTGTAAGTTGTAATTGGAGTTTATTGGCGATGGCGTGGCTTCTTCAATAAGTCTTGGCTTGAAGCTTGCTCTGGCAGCTCTGCTGGTAGTGGGAGGGCTGTCGTTGCTAAATTGCATGGGAATTGGAGTACCATTTTCCGGTTCCTGGTCAGTTTCTTCACTCCTTTGTTTTCGGAGCATGTCCTGGTAATTTTCCAGATGTCTTTGCGCTGGGTTGCTTGTCTTGAGTACCATTCTTGGCATTGCATTGTTTTTAGAAGTTATCCTACCCTTTTTGGGTAGCTTGTTAGTGTTTCGGCGCCATTTATTCAGCCGCGTCTGAATGGCAGTGTCATGGGAGGAAAAACGTGGCCTTCTGTCATTCGTGTTCTGTCGGAATGGATTTAGCATCGACTTTCTGGCTGCTTCCTGGCGGGCTTCAGCGATTGATCTGTTCACGATTTCTGAGCTGTGTGGAAGCCGAGGGGTGTTATTGCGTGGAGGAGGGCCTTGACGTCTATAAAAGTTGTTGGTTGCGTCTTTAATTGTACGTATTTTATTTGTGTCAATGTTGTTTGCCGCAAGCTTTTGTTTTTCGGCCTTGTAAACGGGGCATCCTTTGTATGCACTAATATGCTCTCCAGAGCAGTTGACGCAGGTAGCAGGGGTGGTTCTTGGCTTGGTGCAGCAGGATGACAGGTGGTCGCCAGCGCATTTCATGCATCTTGGTGGCCTCATGCATGAGTTCTTGGCATGCCTGAAGCCCTGGCATCTGTAGCATTGGACCGGCTCCCGTGTCCTGTTTTTCCTTTCAATATCCACTCTTTGCCCACCGATTTGTTTGAGTGAGATAATTTTGTCATGACTGCCGTCCTTGGCCATGACGATCTCAACTTCAAACATGCGCATGGGCCCACCTGTAGCCGGGTTCGTCATATTTCTGACGAAGCGAGCTGTGAATCCGAGCGTAAGCAACTCCTTGACAATCCACGAGCATGGAGTGGAGTGGTGGAGATGTCTGATTACAACTCGGAAGCCCCTCTCGGACTTTGGCTGGTTGGTGAATAGAGGAAAGCCGTTTGCTATAAGGACATCTTTGATTTTGTGGTAGGCGGTCATGTCCTTGGCCTGGATCCTGACCCCGTTCCCTTCAGTTGCCCTGGTAGTGTAGCTGGAGACTCCTGCTGTATAGTTTAGCTTTTCCAGGAGCGGGACAATTTCTTTGACATCGTCAACGAGTATGGGTGGCGCTCTGCAGCTTAGTGGCACAAGTTTCCAAGGTGGCAGCTCAGCTTCTGTATTTTGAGGAGGTGCCGTCGTTGCGCTGCGTGCAGGAGCATTGGTGCTGCAGGGTAACGGCTGGTGTGAGAGTCGATTCCTGGTTTTGGATTCCTCGTATACAGATTTGGCTGCCTTGCTTTGGAAAACGGGTGTGGTGAGGGGTGGGAAAATGCTGGGAGACTTGAAATTGGTGGTCACGCATAAACGTTTATTTGGCGTCTTAAAACTGGAGCAGTCCAAATCATCGTTTGTCCTCTTGGCCGGAGTTTTCGTTAAAGGAGCCGGAACTGTGGGTGCCACAAAGATTGGACCAGTTCCAGCAACCATTTCCGAGAAGCTCATGGGTTGCTCGTCTGGGCTCCTGGACGGAGATTTGAATATGTCCCGCTTGGCAGCAGGCCGAGTAAGGGTGCGAGCTGTTGTTAAATTCACCACAGTGGGCATGGATCTGTTGTTGGATTTTGATTTTAAATCACCCTGAGCATCAGGGCGTAAAGAAGCACTCCTTTGATGAGGGGAAATGCTTCTTTTCCCAGTATTTACAGAGCGAATGGTGGGTTTTTTGCTTAGGCTGAGTTTAGAAGTGTCAGGTTTAGGGTTAAAAATTGACCAGAAAGCTTTGGCAGTTGTACTTGGTCTTTCCTCCTGCTTGCTTTCGTTAATTTGTATAAGTGGTGGAGCAATTTCACCACTGTCAATATCATTGGCTTTGTTGGGTTGAGTTTTTGAATTGGCAAGCGCGGGAGATTTAGAGCAGCTTTCTAAATTTGTTTCGGCGGCTTTATTTATTTGTGTGTGTGTATAGGAAGGAGGGGAAGAAGCATTACGTCCAATTTTGGTGGATGAGCTGAGATTTTTCTCTGCGCTGTCGGTGTGTGGGAGAGAGGGGAAATTTCCCATAGCGTCGCTCGGTTTGGCGCCTCTTAATTCTGTGTCCGTATTAGTGGCTGCAGCTGCATTAGTGCAGGTCGCTGTGGTGGATTTGAACTCTCTTTGAGTAGCGTCGGTGTTTGTGAGTGCGGCTGTGTTTGTGTGAGTCATTGTGGGGAGTGAATTTCGCTTGTGTATTTGTGAAGAGAGTGGAGGAGAAGATGGCGATTTCCCCTTCGAGATGCTGCTTTTGGCGCCAACATTGGCTGCAGCAGTATTGGTGATCGAGAGGGGGTCTCTTTGGGCATTTTTAGCGTTTATATTCTCTTTCATATTTAGAGAAAGGGAATTAAAGAAATTAAAGGCTACCCAAGAAGAGTTAATTGGGCTTTTCTTTTGATTTGCAGGCAATTTCTTCTGGTTAATATTGACTGTATTAACCAGGGAATTGCCGGACCCGTGAGACATAGGCGAAATATTAACATGAATAGGGGAAGATCGCTCGCTAGAGGTAATTGAAAGTACCTCGTCTTCAGAGAAAAGGTGGTCAGAACTGGACATTTTTATTTTTTGTTATATTTAAAAATTTATAAATTTTATACGATAATTGTAGTGGTATAAATACCCTGGATTTTTGATTTAAATGTTTTCTCCAGTTTATCGTTGCTTTGGTTTGGAATTCCTCCTTCTCTTCTAAAATTTCTCCAGGTGTAATTTCTTCCTTTCTCTCGGCGATTCTTCTCCTTATTTTCTTTGGTTGAGCGGCGTCTTTTCGCGGTAGCACAATTACTGTTTTATTGTTCGTTTTCGTTAGACACTATGTTAATTGTTGTCGCGGTTTAATACTTTGCGGCCGGAGACAATTTATAACAAATAATTTGTCTATTGACGAACGAGTTTAGTTAATTGCGCGTGAAAGTAATAGGCAGGCGAAGCGCGTTTGTTTAAATTAAATAATTTAATTTAATTATTTATTGGTTTATTTATTTAATTTATTTTATTTATTTATTTAAATTATTTTATTTAATTTTTCCCTTTATTTTTTTTTTGAACTTTGTTTTTTTACTTTTTTTTCGACTTTGTAGGTGGAGGTACGGAGACAGAATGAATTCTGTTCCGCATCCACAAATTTATTTTGCCTTTGATTACAATTTATGCAATATGTAGGTACAATTATTTGAATTTAGAGTTTAACATTGCATGGGGTGAGTTTGGGGCTTGGACATAGATTAGTATTTAATGTTAAGTTAGTATTTTTTATGAAGGCTTTAGATTATAGACAGAGACATGGACTGGTAACATTATCGTCTTGCATGTTTTGTTTACATTAATAAATTGTAGCGATTTTACAGAAAACATAGAAATTTAGGACTAACATTGTGTAATTTATTTCTTTTCAGGTACCCCCGCCAGAAGGACGGAAGCATAGAGTCGCTGAGGAGCCTAAATAGCCATTACAGGTGAGTTTTTGTTGTGTGTTGGCTGTGGACTGTTGTGGCCGCAGGGAGTGGGCCACTTGCAACAAGTATGTCCGGCTGGAGTTGCAGGTGAGTTATTCTTGGTGGCAGCATCCAGCGCCGCCGTCATTTGGTGAAGATCCGTTATGTCGTCAGTGGCAGATTTATGCAATTGTTTAATGAGATTGTTTGTGTTGCAGATGCAAGTTGCCGATCGTCAGGAAGAGGAGTTGCGCAGACATATCCCACGCAGCTGTCGTTGCATTTTTATTGAGCTGCTGGCGTTATGGTGGTGGAGTGCTCTCTAGTGAGAAGTCGTCAGTGCGGATTGAAGCTCGATCTATCACCGAGGAGAGCCAGGTGCGCCGCGTCTTGTGGCCGTAGCATCAGGATTGGCAGCTAGTGGCCGCCGGTTCGAGATTTGTTGCAGAGAGCGGCCGCAACAAGAATGGCATGGAAATGGATGTAAAAATAGAATTTGGTAAGTATAATATTTGTTATTTGTTATTTGATGATTGCATTAATTTTTGTTGTTTCAGGTACATTGAGTGGAATTTAATTTAAGGTGAGTATTATATTTGTGTATATTTGTTTATATAGTAGCGTTTGTTATTGTTTTTCAGGTACTTAAGGAGGAAGCTAGTCTGGGGTGAGTATTGTATTTGCTTTTATAATTGCGTTGATTTTAATTTTATTTTTTGCTTTTCAGGTACATTTTGTAAGAGCTAGTTTGGAGGACCTTTGTTATTGTGCTATTGCAGCTGGAATGCCGCGGTTTTGGAGTCATCAAGTTGCAATTAGATAAGTATTATATTTTAAATATATATTTCCCAGTAATAGCTTGTGTTCCCTTGTTTCAATAGTTAGAGTCTTTGAAGCTGGAGCTGCGTGCTTGACGTCAGCAGGATGGAGCCGTTCACTAGCATCTGCTACTTTGTCTGTCCGGTTTGTTATTATTTATGTGTTCTTGAGTAATCTTTGTATCGCATTCTTATTTATTTTCCTTTCATTACAGGTTAGGAGAGAATTCGTCGAAGATACAGAACTGAGGAGAAATATGCAATTTAAGGACAAGTTTTGCACCATATTGATGTGGCATCTGCGCCACGCAAATTATCCTTATTTATGCGTTGGCGTCAGGAGATGGAGACGGCATCATAAAATTGTCAACTTTTTGTATTTAAAATCGCGAAAGTTGGCGATTTTGTTTTGCTTTTGCGGTGCCTGTCTCTTATTGTCGGTTGCGTTGAAGGATTTACGTGCGTGGCGTCAGGAGTATGGAATCGCATATCTGTATCTGCTTGTTTGCCTGGCAAGTATTACGCTTTTCTGTGTGTCCTTTATTAATTTTGTATCATATTCTTATTGGTTTTTTTTCTTTCTTTACAGGTTTTCGGAAAATAATTGGACGTACGATACTGCGGAAAATTATGCATTTTAGGGACGGATTTTGTGGCTTATAAGTGTGGTGTCAGCTCCGCGCTAGTGATCCTAGATGATGCAGTGGCATCAAGAGGTGCAGACGGCGTCGTAAAATTGTAAATTTTTTGTGTTTATAATCGCGATAGCTGCCGATTTTGTTTTTCTTTTGCGGAGACCGCCTCTTCTTGTTTGTTGCATTGGATTACCAGTTGGCTGTAGTCAAGGAGGTAAGAGCAATATTTGATTGTTTTGTTTAATTGTTTATTGGTTAATTGTTTTGCTTTTAGGTTTTAGCGTCAACTAATGTAGGCGCTCGTCGTTCTGGATCAGCCCGTCTATTGCAGCGCAGCATGCATGTAGATTACATCGGTGATAAGGGATACTAATCAGGACCGTGTGGTTTTTTTTTTTTTTTTTTTTTTTTAGGTGGAGGTACGGAGACAGAATGAATTCTGTTCCGCATCCACAACTTTATTTTGCCTTTGATTACAATAAATGCAATATGTAGGTACAATAATTTGAATTTTTGAGTTTAACATAGCATGGGGTGAGTTTGGGGCTTGGACATAGTTAGTTAGTATTAATTTTAAGTTAGTATTTTGTAGGCATGGATTTCAGACATTGACATGATTGGTAACATTATCAGCTTGCATGTTTGTTTACATTTTTAAAATGAAATTATTTTGCAATAAACATTAAAATTTTAGACTAACATTGTTTTATTTATTTCTTTTCAGGTACCCCCATCAGAAGGACAGGAGCACCGAGTCGCAGAGAGCCTCAGGAGTCATCACAGGTAAGTTTTGTTGCATTTTGGCAGTGGACTGTTGCGGCCGCTGGAAATGGGCCACTTGCAACAATTTTGTCCGGCCGGCGATTGCAAGTTATTTGTTCTTGGTTTCAGCATCCCTCGCTGCCGTCATTTGGTGAGTATAGTTGTATCGTCAGTAGCATTTCTATGCAATTGTTAGAATATATTGCAGATAAGATTGCCGTTCATCAGGTAGAGGAGATGCAGTGAGTTGCCCACGCAGCTGTCATTGCATTTTTTGAGAGCTGCTGTCTATATGGTGGTGGAGTCGTCTCGTGGCAAAGAAGTCGTCGGAGAGGATTGTGGCTCGGTCTGTCACCGAAGGAAGCCAGGTGCGCCGCGTCTTGTGGCCATAGCGTCAGGATTGGCAGCTTGGAGCCGCCGTTTTGAGATTTGTTGCAGAGAGCCGCCGCAACGGAATAGCCATGGAGATGGATGCAAAAATAATTTGGTAAGTATTATATATGCTATTTGTTTTTTTTTATGATTGCATTCAATTTTTATAGTTTCAGGTACATTGAGTGGAATTTAATTTAAGGTAAGTATTATATTGGTGTATATTTGTTTATATAGTTGCGTTTATTATTGTTTTTCAGGTACTTAAGGAGGAAGCTAGTCTGGGGTGAGTATTTTATTGCTTTTATAATTGCGTTGATTTATTTGCTTTTCAGGTACGTTTTGTATGGGCTAAATTGGAGGCCCTTGTCATTATGTTATTGCAGCTGGAGTGCCACGATTTTGGAGTCATCAAGTTTGCAATTAGATAAGTATTATATTATAAATATATATTTCCCAGTAATAGCTTGTGTTCCCTTGTTTCATTAGTTGGAGTCTTGGAACCTGGAGCTGCGTGCTTGACGTCAGCAGGATGGAGCCGTCTGTTATCGTCAGCTACTTTGTCTGTCCGGTTTGTTTTTATTTATGTGTCCTTGAGTAGTTTTTGTATCGCATTCTTATTTATTTTTCTTTCATTGCAGGTTAGGAGAGAATTCGTCGAAGATACAGAAATGATGAGAATAATACAATTTAAGGACAAGTTTTTCAGCATATTGATGTGGCATCTGCGCCACGCAAATGATCCTTATTTATGGATTGGCGTCAGGAGATGGAGACGGCATCATAAAATTGTCAACTTTTTGTGTTTAAAATCGCGAAAGTTGGCGATTTAGTTTTGCTTTTGCGGTGCCTGTCTCCTGATTTACGTGCGCGTCATCGGCAGAATGAGGTCGCATTTTTGTGTCTGCTGGATTGCCTGTCAGGTTTGTAATTTCCTGTGTGTCCTTGATTAATTTTTTATTATATTCTTATTAATTTTCCTTTCCTTATAGATTTTCGGGAAATCATTGGAAAATACGGAATTGTGGAAATTATACAATTTGGAGACGGATTTTAATTCTTTTTATATGATGTCAGCTCCGGGATAATGATCCTTGTTGGTGCAGTGGCATCAGGAGGTGGAGACGGCGTTGTAAGATTGTCAATTTTTTGTGTTTATAATCACGATAGATGGTGATTTTGTTTTTCTTTGCAGGGCTCGTCTTCTCTTGTTGGTTGCGTTGGATCACCGTTTGGCTGTGTTTATTGAGGTAAGTGCTTTATTTGATTGTCTTTGTTTATTTTCTTATTGGGTTATTGTTTTGTTTTCAGGTTTTAGCGTCTCTAAAGTAGGCGCTCGTCGATCTGAGAGAATTTAAGAGTAGTGGAGAGGATAGATTCTGCAGCTCCGCGCTAAGTGCCCTGAACGAAGCGTAGGCAGCTTTTATGGCCCGTCTATTGCTGTGCAGCACTGCAAGTAGATTGCATCGGTGATAAGGGATACTAATCGGGAAACGTGTGGCAAGAAAGTTCAGGTAAGTGACGTTGTGCATAAATTGCTGCAGCGAGTCGCCTTTTATTCATCATGTTTCTGCCACATTAATCCTTTTCATTTCGATCTACCGATTCATCTTTTATGTCCTGGTTGATTTTCTCCGCATCGTTTCGTCAGGATCAGCTGGAATGCGTTGTCTTGGGCTTGTTTATCCAGGCGCGTTGAGGTGAGAGTATTGTTTATTATTTTGTGTATCCACTAATTGAGTTATTATTCCAGATAAATTAGGCTGCGTCGAGGAAGGTGATGACAGTGGAGGAATTTGTAAGCAGACAGACGTGCGCTTTTCCATCGGATAAATATATTATTTATATAGAAATAAGTAGAATGTAGATTTAATTGGATGTGTCCATGTCCAGGTTATTGTTTATTCCTTGAGTGATTAAGGCCATTAAAATGTCAATTTTCTTTTCTAAGTTGTCGACTCTGTTTGCTAAGATAGTTGTGGGGCCGTCCAAGAAGTCTTTTTGCGAGTTAGGATTGGAGTTTCTTGGCGATTGCATGGCTTCATCAATAAATCTTGGTTTGAAGCTAGCTCTGGCAGCTCTGCTGGTGGTGGGAGGGCTGTCGTTGCTAACTTGCATGGGATTTGAAGTACCTTTTTCAGGTTCCTGGTATTTTTCTTCACTCCTTTGCTTTCGGAGCATGTCCTGGTAATTTTCCAGATGTCTTTGCGCTGGGTTGCTTGTCTTGGATACCAGTCTTGGCTTTGCGTTGATTTTTGAAGTTGTCCTACCCTTTTTGGGTATCTTGTTTGTGTTTCGGCGCCATTTATTCAGCCGCATCTGAATGGCAGAGTCATGGGAGGAAAAACGTGGCCTTTTGTCGTTCATATTTTGTCGGAAAGGATTTAGTATCGACTTTCTGGCTGCTTCCTGGCGGGCTTCAGCGATTGATCTGTTCAGGATTGCTGAGCTGTGTGGCAGCCGAGGGGTGTTATTGCGTGGAGGAGGGCCTTGACGTCTATAAAAGTTGTTTGTTGCGTCTTTAATTGTACGTATTTTATTTGTGTCAATGTTGTTTGCCGCAAGCTTTTGTTTTTCGGCCTTGTAAACGGGGCATCCTTTGTATGCACTAATATGCTCTCCAGAGCAGTTGACGCAGGTAGCAGGGGTGGTTCTTGGCTTGGTGCAGCAGGATGACAGGTGGTCGCCAGCGCATTTCATGCATCTTGGTGGCCTCATGCATGAGTTCTTGGCATGCCTGAAGCCCTGGCATCTGTAGCATTGGACCGGCTCCCGTGTCCTGTTTTTCCTTTCAATATCCACTCTTTGCCCACCGATTTGTTTGAGTGAGATAATTTTGTCATGACTGCCGTCCTTGGCCATGACGATCTCAACTTCAAACATGCGCATGGGCCCACCTGTAGCCGGGTTCGTCATATTTCTGACGAAGCGAGCTGTGAATCCGAGCGTAAGCAACTCCTTGACAATCCACGAGCATGGAGTGGAGTGGTGGAGATGTCTGATTACAACTCGGAAGCCCCTCTCGGACTTTGGCTGGTTGGTGAATAGAGGAAAGCCGTTTGCTATGAGGACATCTTTGATTTTGTGGTAGGCGGTCATGTCCTTGGCCTGGATCCTGACCCCGTTCCCTTCAGTTGCCCTGGTGGTGTAGCTGGATACTCCTGCTGTATAGTTTAGCTTTTCCAGGAGCGGGACAATTTCTTTGACGTCGTCAACGAGTATGGGTGGCGCTCTGCAGCTTAGTGGCACCAGTTTCCAAGGAGGCAGCTCAGCATCTGTATTTTGAGGGGGTGCCGTCGTTGCGCTGCGTGCAGAAGCATTGGTGCTGCAGGGTAACGGCTGGTGTGAGAGTCGATTCTTGGTTTTGGATTCCTCATATACAGATTTGGCTGCCTTGCTTTGGAAAACGGGTGTGTAGAGGGGTGGGAAGATGCTGGGAGACTCGAAATTGGAGGTCGCGCATAGTCTTTTATTCGGCGTCTTAAAACTGGAGCAGTCCAGATCGTCATTAGTCCTCTTGGCCGGGGTTTTCGTAGTTGGAGCCGGAACTGAAGGTGCCACAAAGATTGGACCTGTTCCAGCAACCACTTCCGAGAAACTCATGGGCTGCTCGTCTGGGCTCCTGGACGGAGATTTGAATAAGTCCCGCTTGGCAGCAGGCCGACTAAGGGTGCGAGCTGTTGTTAAATTCACCACAGTGGGCATGGGTCCGTTGTTGGATTTTAATTTTAAATCACCCTGAGCTTCAGGGCGTAAAGAAGCATTCCTTTGATGAGGGGAAATGCTTCTTTTCCCAGTATTTACAGAGCGAATGGTGGGTTTTTTGCTTAGGCTGAGTTTAGAAGTGTCAGGTTTAGGGTTAAAAATTGACCAGAAAGCTTTGGCAGTTGTGCTTGGTCTTTCCTCCTGCTTGCTTTCGTTAATTTGTATAAGTGGTGGAGCAATTTCACCACTGTCAATATCATTGGCTTTGTTGGGATGAGTTTTTGAATTGGCAAGCGCGGGAGATTTAGAGCAGCTTTCTAAATTTGTTTCGGCGGCTTTATTTATTTGTGTGTGTGTATAAGAAGGAGGGGAAGAAGCATTACGTCCAATTTTGGTGGATGAGCTGAGATTTTTCTCTGCGCTGTCGGTGTGTGGGATTTTTTTAACTTTGTAGGTGGAGGTACGGAGACAGAATGAATTCTGTTCCGCATCCACAACTTTATTTTGCCTTTGATTACAATAAATGCAATATGTAGGTACAATAATTTGAATTTTTGAGTTTAACATAGCATGGGGTGAGTTTGGGGCTTGGACATAGTTAGTTAGTATTAATTTTAAGTTAGTATTTTGTAGGCATGGATTTCAGACATTGACATGATTGGTAACATTATCAGCTTGCATGTTTGTTTACATTTTTAAAATGAAATTATTTTGCAATAAACATTAAAATTTTAGACTAACATTGTTTTATTTATTTCTTTTCAGGTACCCCCATCAGAAGGACAGGAGCACCGAGTCGCAGAGAGCCTCAGGAGTCATCACAGGTAAGTTTTGTTGCATTTTGGCAGTGGACTGTTGCGGCCGCTGGAAATGGGCCACTTGCAACAATTTTGTCCGGCCGGCGATTGCAAGTTATTTGTTCTTGGTTTCAGCATCCCTCGCTGCCGTCATTTGGTGAGTATAGTTGTATCGTCAGTAGCATTTTTATGCAATTGTTAGAATATATTGCAGATAAGATTGCCGTTCATCAGGTAGAGGAGATGCAGTGAGTTGCCCACGCAGCTGTCATTGCATTTTTTGAGAGCTGCTGTCTATATGGTGGTGGAGTCGTCTCGTGGCAAAGAAGTCGTCAGAGAGGATTGTGGCTCGGTCTGTCACCGAAGGAAGCCAGGTGCGCCGCGTCTTGTGGCCATAGCGTCAGGATTGGCAGCTTGG
>NW_022881242.1:0-42770 GCF_004382145.1 Drosophila mauritiana | reverse complement strand
TTAAGTCCTTGCTAAATGGAACTGATGAGTCGGTAATGCCAAGCCAAGAAGTAATGGTTTCCCTACTGGAGAGAAGTAATGACTCAGCCTAGCCCAAGCTCTTGCAGTGGAGAAGTGATACAAATGGATCACTCGCTTGAGAGGTTTGGTCTGCTATTACGGAGCATGACCTTAGGGCATCAAGAATCTCATTATCTTCATCTCCGGGGCCTGACGGATAACTCCAAAAACAGCCAGGGAGGTGCCGTCAGGTATTATGCTACGAATAATGAACCTAATTCTATGGTGCGGCAATCTACCACACTCTATCCGACTGGCCAGAACTGTCTTCATCCCGAAGACGGTGACGGCGAAGCGACCGCAAGACTTTCGTCCAATATCGGTGCCTTCAGTCCTGGTAAGACAGCTAAATGCAATATTGGCAACCCGGTTGAACTCATCAATCAATTGGGACCCGCGCCAGCGGGGCTTCTTACCTACCGACGGATGTGCCGATAATGCGACGATAGTTGACTTAGTCTTGAGGCATAGCCATAAGCACTTTAGATCTTGCTACATCGCAAATTTAGATGTAAGCAAGGCATTCGATTCTCTATCGCATGCATCTATATATGACACCTTACGTGCTTATGGTGCGCCAAAGGGCTTCGTTGACTACGTACAGAATACGTACGAGGGTGGCGGTACCAGTCTCAATGGGGACGGTTGGAGTTCAGAGGAATTCGTCCCTGTAGAGGAGTGAAGCAGGGTGACCTTTGTCTCCTATTCTATTTACTTGGTAATGGACAGGTTACTTAGAAACCTACCCAGCGAAATTGGTGCTAGAGTCGGAAATGCATTACTAACGCGGCCGCGTTTGCAGATGATTTGGTACTATTTGCTGAAACTCGAATGGGACTTCAAGTATTGTTGGACAGAACGTTGGATTTTCTATCTCTCGTCGGCCTCAAACTTAATGCGACAAATGTTTTACCGTTGCATTAAGGGCCAAGCCGAAACAGAAGTGTACCGTGCTAGAGGCACAGAGCTTTTACGTAGGCTCAAGAGAGATTCCATCATTGAAGCGAACGGACGAGTGGAAGTACTTAGGCATCAACTTCACTGCAACTGGGAGGGTTCGATGCATCCGGCCGAGGACATTGGTCCAAAGCTACAAAGATTGACAAAGGCCCCCCTCAAACCAACAGAGGATGTTCGCCCTAAGGACTGTCCTTATCCCACAGCTCTATCACAAGTTAGCCCTTGGAGTGTGGCGATAGGCGTCCTACGAAAAACTGACAAACTAATACGATACTATGTGCGAAGATGGCTAAATCTTCCGCTGGATGTGCCGATAGCATTCATTCACGCACCCCCAAAAAGTGGAGGTCTCGGAATTCCATCACTTAGATGGGTAGCTCCAATGTTAAGGCTAAGACGTTTGAGTAATATTAAATGGCCTCACCTCACGCAAAACGAGGTAAGCCAGCTCTTTCCTCGAAGCCGAAAAACAACGGGCCCGAGATAGATATTGCAGAACAACATGAATTGTTATCGCGTCCGGCAATAGAAAATATTGGGCGACAAATTGTACCTCTCAGTTGATGGCAGCGGACTCCGTGAAGCGGGCCATTGGGGACCGCAAACACGGGTGGGTTAATCAACCCACGCGTTACTAACAGGAAAGGAATATTAGACGGTATTCGTCTGCGGATAAATGCCTATCCCCACGAAGTCTCGTACTACAAGGGGAAGGCACGAATTGGAACGACAGTGTCGTGCAGGATGTGACGCTCCCGAAACAACAAACCATATAATGCAAAATGTTACCGATCGCATGGAGGCGCGTAGCTAGACACAACTGCGTAGTAAATCGAATCAAGCGGGGACTTGAGGAGAGAGGCTGCGCGGTCATTGTTGAACCAAGTCTGCAGTGCGAATCCGGCCTTAATAAACCGGACCTGGTGGCACTACGACAAAATCACATTGATGTGATCGACATACAAATTGTGACAGACGGACACTCTATGGATGATGCGCACCAGCGCAAAATCAATAGATACGACAGACCGGACATACGAACTGAATTGCGTCGCAGATTCGAAGCCGCAGGTGACATTGAATTCCATTCTGCCACCCTGAACTGGAGGGGGATCTGGAGTGGTCAATCCGTTAAAAGATTGATAGCGAAGGGTCTCCTCAGCAAATATGATAGTCATATCATTAGCGTCCAGTTATGAGAGGCAGTCTCGGTTGTTTTAAACAGTTCATGTACCTGAGCGGGTTTTCCCGAGATTGGACTTAGCTAAAACGTTTGGTTCAAAACATTTGCTTGCTGTCTTGGCATAACATCAATAAAGGCATAAACATCGCAAATAATGGTAATATATAAATGGCTATGAGGATGGTTTTAGTACGTAGGCGTTGCGGAACTTCGGTTCAGCAATGAATCGTGCATGCTAGGAAACTGAAGTGTTGACAGACCCTAGTATCTTTCGATAGATTTCCATACCTCCGCGATCAAAAAAAAAAAAAAAAAAAAAAATAGCCAAATGCCTCGTCATCTAATTAGTGACGCGCATGAATGGATTAACGAGATTCCTACTGTCCCTATCTACTATCTAGCGAAACCACAGCCAAGGGAACGGGCTTGGAATAATTAGCGGGGAAAGAAGACCCTTTTGAGCTTGACTCTAATCTGGCAGTGTAAGGAGACATAAGAGGTGTAGAATAAGTGGGAGATATTAGACCTCGGTTTGGTATCGTCAATGAAATACCACTACTCTTATTGTTTCCTTACTTACTTGATTAAATGGAACGTGTATCATTTCCTAGCCATTATACGGATATATTTATTATATCTTATGGTATTGGGTTTTGATGCAAGCTTCTTGATCAAAGTATCACGAGTTTGTTATATAATCGCAAACAAATTCTTTAATAAAACGATGCATTTATGTATTTTTGATTTGAAAATTTGGTATAACTCCAATTACTCAGGTATGATCCAATTCAAGGACATTGCCAGGTAGGGAGTTTGACTGGGGCGGTACATCTCTCAAATAATAACGGAGGTGTCCCAAGGCCAGCTCAGTGCGGACAGAAACCACACATAGAGCAAAAGGGCAAATGCTGACTTGATCTCGGTGTTCAGTACACACAGGGACAGCAAAAGCTCGGCCTATCGATCCTTTTGGTTTAAAGAGTTTTTAACAAGAGGTGTCAGAAAAGTTACCATAGGGATAACTGGCTTGTGGCGGCCAAGCGTTCATAGCGACGTCGCTTTTTGATCCTTCGATGTCGGCTCTTCCTATCATTGTGAAGCAAAATTCACCAAGCGTTGGATTGTTCACCCATGCAAGGGAACGTGAGCTGGGTTTAGACCGTCGTGAGACAGGTTAGTTTTACCCTACTAATGACAAAACGTTGTTGCGACAGCATTCCTGCGTAGTACGAGAGGAACCGCAGGTACGGACCAATGGCACAATACTTGTTCGAGCGAACAGTGGTATGACGCTACGTCCGTTGGATTATGCCTGAACGCCTCTAAGGTCGTATCCGTGCTGGACTGCAATGATAAATAAGGGGCAATTTGCATTGTATGGCTTCTAAACCATTTAAAGTTTATAATTTATTTTATAAACGACAATGGATGTGATGCCAATGTAATTTGTAACATAGTAAATTAGGAGGATCTTCGATCACCTGATGCCGCGCTAGTTACATATAAAAGCATTATTTAATACAATGACAAAGCCTAGAATCAATTGTAAACGACTTTTGTAACAGGCAAGGTGTTGTAAGTGGTTGAGCAGCTGCCATACTGCGATCCACTGAAGCTTATCCTTTGCTTGATGATTCGATAAATAAATGATTTTTCCTGTAGCCAAACAAACACCTCGTCATCAATTTAGTGACGCATATGATATTGTCCCTATCATATAATTTTTGATATAAAGACTTTAAAGAATTCTATCACGTTGCCAAATACCTCGTCATCAATTTAGTGACGCATATGATATTGTCCCTATCATATAATTAATATAAAGACTTTAATGAATTGTGTCAAGTTGCCAAACACCTCGTCATCAATTTAGTGACGCATATGATATTGTCCCTATCATATAATTTTTGATATAAAAACTTTAAAGAATTGTATCAAGTTGCCAAATACCTCGTCATCAATTTAGTGACGCATATGATATTGTCCCTATCATATAATTAATATAAAGACTTTAATGAATTGTGTCAAGTTGCCAAACACCTCGTCATCAATTTAGTGACGCATATGATATTGTCCCTATCATATAATTTTTGATATAAAGACTTTAAAGAATTATATCAAGTTGCCAAATACCTCGTCATCAATTTAGTGACGCATATGATATTGTCTCTATCATATAATTAATATAAAGACTTTAATGAATTGTGTCAAGTTGCCAAACACCTCGTCATCAATTTAGTGACGCATATGATATTGTCCCTATCATATAATTTTTGATATAAAAACTTTAATGAATTGTATCAAGTTGCCAAATACCTCGTCATCAATTTAGTGACGCATATGATATTGTCCCTATCATATAATTAATATAAAGACTTTAATGAATTGTGTCAAGTTGCCAAACACCTCGTCATCAATTTAGTGACGCATATGATATTGTCCCTATCATATAATTTTTGATATAAAAACTTTAAAGAATTGTATCAAGTTGCCAAATACCTCGTCATCAATTTAGTTTTTTTTTTTTTTTTTTTTTTTTTTTTTTTAGCGTGCGTTTATTTATTTAAAATCTGTCCTAGTGGACAATAATTAAATGGTTTTGCGGGGGAACATTAGCTTAAGGGATACTATTGTACATGTATTTGTGGCGGGTTTTATATGAGTTGTCTATTGTTGTGGAAGATCGAGAGGGTGTCTCCTCATGAGACGTCTGCTTGTTTGGCTATTGTCTAATAGGTTGGTGGCGAGGTGGTTAGGGTGGTTTTCGAGCCTTTTCAGGTATCTCTCGCTGAGCCTGGAGATTTCATCAGCGACTTGTGGGATTCCAAGTTCCCTATGTATGGCGACATTCTCGTGGTAGGGATGCGCATTACAGGCAATTCTCAAGCACCTATTCTGGAACCGCTGTATACGCAGGCGATTCGTGTGGCTTGCCGTGCCCCATAGCTGTATCCCGTAGGTCCAGATGGGCTTGAGAATTGCCTTGTACACCAGGATTTTGTGGTTCTGCCTTAGCTTGGACCCTCTCCCAATAAGCCAATGCATCTGCCTCAGACGCGCATCGGCCTGTATGCGTTTGCTGACGATGTGGGGACGCCAAGTGAGCCTGCGGTCCAGGGTAAGTCCTAGGTACTTGGGTGCGGGTGCGTTGGGAATGATGACTCCGTTTAGCGTGACCGGTGGGCAGTCTCCTCTCCTTAGTGCAAATGTTGTTTGGGTAGATTTTTCCGCGTTCACTACGATGTTCCACCTGCTGAGCCAGGGATGTAGCGCGTCCATTTGCCTTTGGATTGTTTCGGAGGCTTCTCGTGGGTCGGATGAGGAGGCGAGGAAAGCCGTGTCATCTGCATAAGTCGCTATAGTTAGGTTCCTGGAGGGGATTATGGGAAGGTCTGCGGTGTAAAGGGTGTACAGTATTGGTCCGAGCACACTGCCTTGCGGAACTCCAGCTCTGATCAGTCTGGGTAGGCTTATTGCACTTCCGCATCTGACTTGGAATGCTCTTCCCTCAGTGTAGGATTTGAGGAGGGTAAAATGGGGGCTTGGGAGGTAGGATTTGAGTTTATGGAGGAGTCCAGGATGCCAAACTCTGTCGAATGCCTGCTTCACGTCGAGCATTACAGCGCAGCAGTATTTCTTTTGCTCGAATGCCTCGAGGATCCGTTCGACTAGCCGGTGGCATTGCTCTGGTGTTCCGTGGGAGCGCCTGAAGCCAAACTGGTGATCGGGGATCAAACCAGCCTCATCCAGTACTGGCAATACTCTGCGCAAAAATACTCTTTCGAGTATTTTGGAGAGGATTGCCAGCAAACTAATCGGACGATAGGAGGCGAGATTGGCTTCAGGCTTACCAGGCTTGAGGAGGACAATAACCTCTGCTCTTTTCCACTCTTCCGGGAAGTACCCTAGCCGGAAGCAGCTGTTGTAAATGCTGGCCAGCATTTGTGTGCAGCGGAATGGGAGCATTTTTAGGGCCGCCGCATCTATACGATCCAGGCCTGGAGATTTGTTGTTCTTCAGTAGAGCAATCTCCTGCGCAACTTCCTCAGGGTCGACTGGTTCCAACGGGGGACCGGGAGAGCTTGGGCTATTGAGAAACCGGGCTGTTTCAGCATGTTCTTCGGCAGTGCAGCAGTCGAACGGAGAGAAGGCGTTGTAAAGGTGTTCGGCGAAAGCTTCTGCTCTTTCAGCATCCGAACGGCACCAGGATCCATCTGCTTTGCGCACTGCGGAAACCTTTTTGGCTGGTCGTTTAATGTGGCGGGTGACGTTCCACAGATTGTGGTCTGGGTCCCCGGGAGAGAGTTCCTCGAGGAATCTGAGGAAGGAGTCCTGGCGTAGGCTGGAGATCTTGTCCTTCAACTCCTTTGTGGCGTGATTGAGCGCTGTTTTGTCTCTTGGATTGCGCGTCAAGAACCAAACTCTCCTGAGACGCCTCTTCTCAGTCACGAGTGCCGCAATTTCCGGGGACCAGAGGTGGAGGTCCCTGCTAGGTGTTCTCGCAGTCTTTGGTGGCGGTGGGCTTGCGAATTCCGCAGCGTTTTGCATCTGCCTGGTGAGATTCCCGATAGCTTCATCAATGTTCCTGGGTGTGTTGAGGATGGGGTTCGGATTGACGGTGGAGAGCATCCAGGACGCGAACTTGGCGGCGTCGGTATATTTTCCAGTGAGCCTTCTGAGCGGGGTTTTCCTGAGGACTGGCGTGTTGATTAGCACGTTTATTGCACAGTGGTCTGACAGGAGATCAGCATTTGTTGTGCAGCTGATCTTCGCATGCCCTATGCCTTTCGACACAGCAAAGTCCAGTAGGTCTGGAGTCTTGAGGGGATTCGTTGGCCAGTGAGTGGGCTCGCCAGTGGAGTGGCAGTCCAGTCGGTGGCGTTGCAGGTACCCAAACAGAGTTTTCCCTTTGGGGTTGTTGGCGCGCGATCCCCACCAAGAATGTTTGGCGTTATAATCTCCAGCTGCTATGAAGCGGGGCCCAAAATGCTCGAAGAACTCACTGAGGTGAGATGCTGTTATGCGGTATCTGGGGGGAAAGTAGACCGCTCCAATGTCTAAATCTCCTTGCGGGCTGACAATCCTGATGACAGGACATTGTGCCCAGTCTTGCTGAAACGCGGGCAGCTCTAGGTATTGAATACCGCTCCTGATGAGGATGGCTGCTCCACCGCGTGCTCTGCCAGAAGGATGGTCTGCATGGATGAGGTCATATCCGCTGATATTAAAGTGGGATCTGGGGGAGAAGTGGGTTTCGGCTACGAGTAGGATATCGATCTGGTGGGTCTTCAGATGGTGCTCGACTATGGCCTTGCTGTTCTGCAGGCCGTTCGCATTCCAGACGACTAGGTGGAGCTTTAGTTGCATGACTTGCTGTTGAGAATGGTGGCCACCAGCTGTGTCATCTGGGTGAACATGCGCTCCATCATCCTTTCCATCATTCCTTCCATGCGAGCGAACATCGCTTCTATCTGACCGGAGTGTGGGGTTTCTGTTTGGGTTTGGACTGGGGTTGTGGGATTCTGCGGTGCTGCGTGCACTCCGTTGAGGGCGTCTCGGTAGCTCCTGCCAGAGGTGACGTTTGGTGATGCCACGGGCGGCGCCTTGTTAGCATTAGCGACGGGCCTTGTTTTCGGAGCAGCGAGTGCTTTGGCCCTTTTGTATGCAGGGCATCCCTTGAAAGACGCAGGATGGTCCGCCTGGCAGTGGAAGCAGCACGCTTTGTCGTCCTCCCTCTTCTCACATGCCCTCGATTC
Source organism: Drosophila mauritiana (assembly GCF_004382145.1). Taxonomy (NCBI): domain Eukaryota; kingdom Metazoa; phylum Arthropoda; class Insecta; order Diptera; family Drosophilidae; genus Drosophila; species Drosophila mauritiana. The sequence goes on along the minus strand of NW_022881242.1, from coordinate 34,811 downwards.
GTGAGGGCCTCCACACTTTACACATCGGTATTCCAGGAAGCAGTAACGCTGTGTATGACCGAATCCTTGGCACCTGAAGCATTGAGGCACGTCGTTGAACTTCTGCGGCGGTTCAATGGTTACTACCGACCTGCAGATCCGCTTGACTTGGTAGACGTCTTTGTTGTTGCTGGAAGGCTCCAGGTTGGCGAAGAATATTCCCAGCGGTTCTTTAGTTCTTCTGCCAATGGGATTGTGCAGATCTCTAACAGCGTGCCCTTGTCTGCGAAGGTCTTCAATGATTTCCTCACGATCGGTGGAGTGGTGGAGTCCTTTGATGACAACCTTGTATGCACGTTCATCTTTCGGCTGGAAAGTCCGATGCCTCTTGTTTTGGGCCACAAGTTGGAGACGCAGAGCTGTATAGGACTCTTTGTCCGGCATCATGACACGTACGTTGTTGCCATTCACGGTCTTGTAGGTAAAATTGTTCTTCGGGCCTACAAGAGTCGTGATCATCTTGACGAGTGCCGAGATGTTGGTCACATCGGGGATAAAAATCGGAGGTGGCTTGATGGTCTTCGGGGTGGGCTTTGGTTTCTCGGGGGTCTTGGGCTTGGAATCGTCTTTAGGTCCGGGTTCGTCATCAGAGCTCTCTTGGTCGTACTCGTCTTCTTCGGTCGAGAGTAAAGCGAAGGCGTTGTTGGCGAGCTTCTTGCGCAGAGCTGCGCTAGTGCTTGGCTTATCTTCCAGCTCCTCTCCCTGTGCTTTCTTTGCCGGTTTTCGCTTTATCTCGCCCGGCTCTGTATGCGAGGTGCTTCCCTCGCTGCTGGAGCTGCTCTTGCGTGTTCTCAGAGCCTTTTTGCGTGGTGTTGTTCCAAGCTTGTGGGTGCGCGGGGGGGCCTGCCAGTCCATCTTCTCCAAAGTTGATAAGGAGTGAGGAGGGGGGGGGGGGGGGGAAGCTGGGCACCGTAAGCCGGTGAGCCAGGCAGCACGTGGCTGCTGCTTTGCAATTATACCGCTGCTTCGAGCACTGGGTTTTTTGCGCTGATAACACGCACACTCGGGTGTGCGATGGTGTTAGTGCGAACTACCGTTAGGTACGTTGGCTGGGCCAATCAAAACGCGCGACAAGATCACGCGACGCGAAGTGGCTGGGCACAAGTAACGGGACTTACAACTGTGAACAATTTGCTAACAATTTGCTGTCGATCCGCAGGCACGTCTGCACTCGTCGAGTGTTCGATCGCGACTTGCCATTATAGTGAGAGGGTATAGTAGTGTAAACGACCGGAATTACGACAGAGGGTTCAAAAACTACTATAGGTAGGCAGTGGTTGCCGACCTCTCATATTGTTCAAAACTTATGTATTCATATGATTTTGGCAATTATATGAGTAAATTAAATAATATACATATGAAAATTATTAATTATTATATGTATAGGGGAAAAAATGCTGAAATATTCCCACATTCTCTTAGTATTATAGAGAAAAGCCATTATAGTGAGAGGGTATAGTAGTGTAAACGACCGGAATTACGACAGAGGGTTCAAAAACTACTATAGGTAGGCAGTGGTTGCCGACCTCTCATATTGTTCAAAACTTATGTATTCATATGATTTTGGCAATAATATGAGTAAATTAAATAATATACATATGAAAATGATTAATTATTATATGTATAAGGGAAAAAATGCTGAAAATATCCCACATTCTCTTAGTATTATAGAGAAAAGCCATTATAGTGAGAGGGTATAGTAGTGTAAACGACCGGAATTACGACAGAGGGTTCAAAAACTACTATAGGTAGGCAGTGGTTGCCGACCTCTCATATTGTTCAAAACTTATGTATTCATATGATTTTGGCAATAATATGAGTAAATTAAATAATATACATATGAAAATGATTAATTATTATATGTATAAGGGAAAAAATGCTGAAAATATCCCACATTCTCTTAGTATTATAGAGAAAAGCCATTATAGTGAGAGGGTATAGTAGTGTAAACGACCGGAATTACGACAGAGGGTTCAAAAACTACTATAGGTAGGCAGTGGTTGCCGACCTCTCATATTGTTCAAAACTTATGTATTCATATGATTTTGGCAATAATATGAGTAAATTAAATAATATACATATGAAAATGATTAATTATTATATGTATAAGGGAAAAAATGCTGAAAATATCCCACATTCTCTTAGTATTATAGAGAAAAGCCATTATAGTGAGAGGGTATAGTAGTGTAAACGACCGGAATTACGACAGAGGGTTCAAAAACTACTATAGGTAGGCAGTGGTTGCCGACCTCTCATATTGTTCAAAACTTATGTATTCATATGATTTTGGCAATAATATGAGTAAATTAAATAATATACATATGAAAATGATTAATTATTATATGTATAAGGGAAAAAATGCTGAAAATATCCCACATTCTCTTAGTATTATAGAGAAAAGCCATTATAGTGAGAGGGTATAGTAGTGTAAACGACCGGAATTACGACAGAGGGTTCAAAAACTACTATAGGTAGGCAGTGGTTGCCGACCTCTCATATTGTTCAAAACTTATGTATTCATATGATTTTGGCAATAATATGAGTAAATTAAATAATATACATATGAAAATGATTAATTATTATATGTATAAGGGAAAAAATAATCATATTATATATGAATAATGGAAAAAAAATGAAATGTTCCTATAATCTCTTAATATATAAGAGAATAGCCCGTATGTTGGGTGGCAAACGGAATTGAAAATACCCGCTTTGAGGACAGCGGGTTCAAAAACTACTATAGGTAGGCAGTGGTTGCCGACCTCCCGCATTATTCGAAATATTTATTTCGGATTATGTTTATATTGGTTACATACAATAAAGTATATTATTATCCGTACAAATTTGTTTCTCAGTTCTATAGAACACGGGACTTGGCTCCGCGGATAATAGGAATATACGCTTTATAGATAATATCGTTGAAACAAAAGTCAAGTTTCTATTATATATAGAATAACAAATCGTTTCCATATATTATCGTTAATTTTTGGAGGCAGGCAAATATTAATTTATTACCTGCCGTATAGTTGGATTATTATATCGTTACGGTATAATACAAATATGGATTCTTATGAAAGAAATATAAAATTATATATTAAATGTGGAAATATTATCATATGCGCTTGGTTTTATGTTATATATTACCAGAGATATATATGAAAAGAGATAAATTTTAAATTTATCTTCAAAATGCAAATGATTTAACTTAATATTTATATTGGTTAAACAAAAATTGTACATGTGTGGATACAATAATTATGTATGTTGGAAATAAAATGATATTTTATAATGAAATATGTATGTATAAAAAGATAAAATTATAGAAATATATATATTACAATAATTAGATGAAATTCTTGTTATATTGGTAAAACAAGTATAAATTAAAAATGAAAATATGGATTACGAATGCTATATAAAAATGGCCGTAATCGAATGGATTTTTTTACTTATATATTTAAAATTTTACCCAAAGGCGAAATATTGAATTTTATTCAATATAATAAAAATCATGGAATTATATAAAGTGAAAAATCTATATATCTATATATCTATTATATTGCTTATTTCGATTCAAAATATATGAATGGAATATGAAGGAAAAACATTATTCTGGTTGATCCTGCCAGTAGTTATATGCTTGTCTCAAAGATTAAGCCATGCATGTCTAAGTACACACGAATTAAAAGTGAAACCGCAAAAGGCTCATTATATCAGTTATGGTTCCTTAGATCGTTAACAGTTACTTGGATAACTGTGGTAATTCTAGAGCTAATACATGCAATTAAAACATGAACCTTATGGGACATGTGCTTTTATTAGGCTAAAACCAAGCGATCGCAAGATCGTTATATTGGTTGAACTCTAGATAACATGCAGATCGTATGGTCTTGTACCGACGACAGATCTTTCAAATGTCTGCCCTATCAACTTTTGATGGTAGTATCTAGGACTACCATGGTTGCAACGGGTAACGGGGAATCAGGGTTCGATTCCGGAGAGGGAGCCTGAGAAACGGCTACCACATCTAAGGAAGGCAGCAGGCGCGTAAATTACCCACTCCCAGCTCGGGGAGGTAGTGACGAAAAATAACAATACAGGACTCATATCCGAGGCCCTGTAATTGGAATGAGTACACTTTAAATCCTTTAACAAGGACCAATTGGAGGGCAAGTCTGGTGCCAGCAGCCGCGGTAATTCCAGCTCCAATAGCGTATATTAAAGTTGTTGCGGTTAAAACGTTCGTAGTTGAACTTGTGCTTCATACGGGTAGTACAACTTACAATTGTGGTTAGTACTATACCTTTATGTATGTAAGCGTATTACCGGTGGAGTTCTTATATGTGATTAAATACTTGTATTTTTTCATATGTTCCTCCTATTTAAAAACCTGCACTAGTGCTCTTAAACGAGTGTTATTGTGGGCCGGTACTATTACTTTGAACAAATTAGAGTGCTTAAAGCAGGCTTCAAATGCCTGAATATTCTGTGCATGGGATAATGAAATAAGACCTCTGTTCTGCTTTCATTGGTTTTCAGATCAAGAGGTAATGATTAATAGAAGCAGTTTGGGGGCATTAGTATTACGACGCGAGAGGTGAAATTCTTGGACCGTCGTAAGACTAACTTAAGCGAAAGCATTTGCCAAAGATGTTTTCATTAATCAAGAACGAAAGTTAGAGGTTCGAAGGCGATCAGATACCGCCCTAGTTCTAACCATAAACGATGCCAGCTAGCAATTGGGTGTAGCTACTTTTATGGCTCTCTCAGTCGCTTCCCGGGAAACCAAAGCTTTTGGGCTCCGGGGGAAGTATGGTTGCAAAGCTGAAACTTAAAGGAATTGACGGAAGGGCACCACCAGGAGTGGAGCCTGCGGCTTAATTTGACTCAACACGGGAAAACTTACCAGGTCCGAACATAAGTGTGTAAGACAGATTGATAGCTCTTTCTCGAATCTATGGGTGGTGGTGCATGGCCGTTCTTAGTTCGTGGAGTGATTTGTCTGGTTAATTCCGATAACGAACGAGACTCAAATATATTAAATAGATATCTTCAGGATTATGGTGCTGAAGCTTATGTAGCCTTCATTCATGGTGGCAGTAAAATGTTTATTGTGTTTGAATGTGTTTATGTAAGTGGAGCCGTACCTGTTGGTTTGTCCCATTATAAGGACACTAGCTTCTTAAATGGACAAATTGCGTCTAGCAATAATGAGATTGAGCAATAACAGGTCTGTGATGCCCTTAGATGTCCTGGGCTGCACGCGCGCTACAATGAAAGTATCAACGTGTATTTCCTAGACCGAGAGGTCCGGGTAAACCGCTGAACCACTTTCATGCTTGGGATTGTGAACTGAAACTGTTCACATGAACTTGGAATTCCCAGTAAGTGTGAGTCATTAACTCGCATTGATTACGTCCCTGCCCTTTGTACACACCGCCCGTCGCTACTACCGATTGAATTATTTAGTGAGGTCTCCGGACGTGATCACTGTGACGCCTTGCGTGTTACGGTTGTTTCGCAAAAGTTGACCGAACTTGATTATTTAGAGGAAGTAAAAGTCGTAACAAGGTTTCCGTAGGTGAACCTGCGGAAGGATCATTATTGTATAATATCCTTATCGTTAATAAACATTTGTTATAATACAAATAAATACAATTTACCAAAATAAAAATATTACAAAATGATTCCACGGAATCAAAAGTTAAAGTCAAAATAAAATGAAGATGGCTTTTATTTTATATGTGGGGCTTGGCAACCTCATAAAAAGACTTTAACATTATTAATGTTGTTGTGCGTATTTGTGGCAGTACCTACTACAACAATGGCGTTTCCTATAAAAACAAATTCTCGAAAATGGAAATCGAAGAAACTGAACAAAATTTGAAAGTAGAAGTCGAATTAAAATTAAAATAATTTTGAATGTGGTATTCAAAATAAGTGTGTGTGTATATGGACCATAATATACACGCGTTGCGAATATGTATTGTTCATCTATGTTATGAGCATACGTTGGCTAATGCAACAACCTAAAATATACAATGTTTGTACCTGTCATCCATCAGGTTAATGTTTTATATAAATTTTGCAGTATGTGTCACCCAAAATAGCAAACCATAACCAGATTTTTATGATACATAATGCTTATATGAAACTAAGACATATCGCAACATTTATTTTTAGGTATAAAAATAAATTTATTGAAGGAATTGATATATGCCAGTAAAATGGTGTATTTTTAATTTCTTTCAATAAAAACAATATTGATATTATATAAAAATGAATTATAAAACTCTAAGCGGTGGATCACTCGGCTCATGGGTCGATGAAGAACGCAGCAAACTGTGCGTCATCGTGTGAACTGCAGGACACATGAACATCGACATTTTGAACGCATATCGCAGTCCATGCTGTTATGTACTTTAATTAATTTTATAGTGCTGCTTGGACTACATATGGTTGAGGGTTGTAAGACTATGCTAATTAAGTTGTTTATAAATTTTTTATAAGCATATGGTATATTATTGGATTAAATAATGATTTTATTCATAATATTAAAAAAGAAATGAAAAACATTATCTCACATTTGAATGTGAAAAACGAAGAGAAATATTTTCTTTTTCAATCAAATAATACTGAGAAATGTCTAGCATAAAAAATTGAAATATTTTTCATCTAGAATTGTCTCTTATTAATGATTCGGAAAAAGAAAAATCTTGGTTTTGTTATTATTCTTCGTTGGTTCGTTAAATGGATAAAAAATAACTTTGCTTACAAGAACTATTGGAACTATTTATAACGAATTTAATTGATTGTTTTATCATTTATATATAAAGAATTTATGGCAAAAAATAGTTATATATACAACCTCAACTCATATGGGACTACCCCCTGAATTTAAGCATATTAATTAGGGGAGGAAAAGAAACTAACAAGGATTTTCTTAGTAGCGGCGAGCGAAAAGAAAACAGTTCAGCACTAAGTCACTTTGTCTATATGGCAAATGTGAGATGCAGTGTATGGAGCGTCAATATTCTAGTATGAGAAATTAATGATTTAAGTCCTTCTTAAATGAGGCCATTTACCCATAGAGGGTGCCAGGCCCGTATAACGTTAATGATTACTAGATGATGTTTCCAAAGAGTCGTGTTGCTTGATAGTGCAGCACTAAGTGGGTGGTAAACTCCATCTAAAACTAAATATAACCATGAGACCGATAGTAAACAAGTACCGTGAGGGAAAGTTGAAAAGAACTCTGAATAGAGAGTTAAACAGTACGTGAAACTGCTTAGAGGTTAAGCCCGATGAACCTGAATATCCGTTATGGAAAATTCATCATTAAAATTGTAATATTTAAATAATATTATTAAGAATAATGTGCATTTTTTCCATATAAGGACATTGTAATCTATTAGCATATCCCAAATTTATCATAAAATATAACTTATAGTTTATTCCAATTAAATTGCTTGCATTTTAACACAGAATAAATGTTATTAATTTGATAAAGTGCTGATAGATTTATATTATTACAGAGCGTTAATTTTTCGGAATTATATAATGGCATAATTATCATTGATTTTTGTGTTTATTATATGCTCTTGTATGATTAACAATGCGAAAGATTCAGGATACCTTCGGGACCCGTCTTGAAACACGGACCAAGGAGTCTAACATATGTGCAAGTTATTGGGATGTAAACCTAATAGCGTAATTAACTTGACTAATAATGGGATTAGTTTTTTAGCTATTTATAGCTAATTAACACAATCCCGGGGCGTTCTATATAGTTATGTATAATGTATATTTATATTATTTATGCCTCTAACTGGAACGTACCTTGAGCATATATGCTGTGACCCGAAAGATGGTGAACTATACTTGATCAGGTTGAAGTCAGGGGAAACCCTGATGGAAGACCGAAACAGTTCTGACGTGCAAATCGATTGTCAGAATTGAGTATAGGGGCGAAAGACCAATCGAACCATCTAGTAGCTGGTTCCTTCCGAAGTTTCCCTCAGGATAGCTGGTGCATTTTAATATTATATAAAATAATCTTATCTGGTAAAGCGAATGATTAGAGGCCTTAGGGTCGAAACGATCTTAACCTATTCTCAAACTTTAAATGGGTAAGAACCTTAACTTTCTTGATATGAAGTTCAAGGTTATGATATAATGTGCCCAGTGGGCCACTTTTGGTAAGCAGAACTGGCGCTGTGGGATGAACCAAACGTAATGTTACGGTGCCCAAATTAACAACTCATGCAGATACCATGAAAGGCGTTGGTTGCTTAAAACAGCAGGACGGTGATCATGGAAGTCGAAATCCGCTAAGGAGTGTGTAACAACTCACCTGCCGAAGCAACTAGCCCTTAAAATGGATGGCGCTTAAGTTGTATACCTATACATTACCGCTAAAGTAGATGATTTATATTACTTGTGATATAAATTTTGAAACTTTAGTGAGTAGGAAGGTACAATGGTATGCGTAGAAGTGTTTGGCGTAAGCCTGCATGGAGCTGCCATTGGTACAGATCTTGGTGGTAGTAGCAAATAATCGAATGAGACCTTGGAGGACTGAAGTGGAGAAGGGTTTCGTGTGAACAGTGGTTGATCACGAGTTAGTCGGTCCTAAGTTCAAGGCGAAAGCCGAAAATTTTCAAGTAAAACAAAAATGCCTAACTATATAAACAAAGCGAATATAATACACTTGAATAATTTTGAACGAAAGGGAATACGGTTCCAATTCCGTAACCTGTTGAGTATCCGTTTGTTATTAAATATGGGCCTCGTGCTCATCCTGGCAACAGGAACGACCATAAAGAAGCCGTCGAGAGATATCGGAAGAGTTTTCTTTTCTGTTTTATAGCCGTACTACCATGGAAGTCTTTCGCAGAGAGATATGGTAGATGGGCTAGAAGAGCATGACATATACTGTTGTGTCGATATTTTCTCCTCGGACCTTGAAAATTTATGGTGGGGACACGCAAACTTCTCAACAGGCCGTACCAATATCCGCAGCTGGTCTCCAAGGTGAAGAGTCTCTAGTCGATAGAATAATGTAGGTAAGGGAAGTCGGCAAATTAGATCCGTAACTTCGGGATAAGGATTGGCTCTGAAGATTGAGATAGTCGGGCTTGATTGGGAAACAATAACATGGTTTATGTGCTCGTTCTGGGTAAATAGAGTTTCTAGCATTTATGTTAGTTACTTGTTCCCCGGATAGTTTAGTTACGTAGCCAATTGTGGAACTTTCTTGCTAAAATTTTTAAGAATACTATTTGGGTTAAACCAATTAGTTCTTATCAATTATAACGATTATCAATTAACAATCAATTCAGAACTGGCACGGACTTGGGGAATCCGACTGTCTAATTAAAACAAAGCATTGTGATGGCCCTAGCGGGTGTTGACACAATGTGATTTCTGCCCAGTGCTCTGAATGTCAAAGTGAAGAAATTCAAGTAAGCGCGGGTCAACGGCGGGAGTAACTATGACTCTCTTAAGGTAGCCAAATGCCTCGTCATCTAATTAGTGACGCGCATGAATGGATTAACGAGATTCCTACTGTCCCTATCTACTATCTAGCGAAACCACAGCCAAGGGAACGGGCTTGGAATAATTAGCGGGGAAAGAAGACCCTTTTGAGCTTGACTCTAATCTGGCAGTGTAAGGAGACATAAGAGGTGTAGAATAAGTGGGAGATATTAGACCTCGGTTTGGTATCGTCAATGAAATACCACTACTCTTATTGTTTCCTTACTTACTTGATTAAATGGAACGTGTATCATTTCCTAGCCATTATACGGATATATTTATTATATCTTATGGTATTGGGTTTTGATGCAAGCTTCTTGATCAAAGTATCACGAGTTTGTTATATAATCGCAAACAAATTCTTTAATAAAACGATGCATTTATGTATTTTTGATTTGAAAATTTGGTATAACTCCAATTACTCAGGTATGATCCAATTCAAGGACATTGCCAGGTAGGGAGTTTGACTGGGGCGGTACATCTCTCAAATAATAACGGAGGTGTCCCAAGGCCAGCTCAGTGCGGACAGAAACCACACATAGAGCAAAAGGGCAAATGCTGACTTGATCTCGGTGTTCAGTACACACAGGGACAGCAAAAGCTCGGCCTATCGATCCTTTTGGTTTAAAGAGTTTTTAACAAGAGGTGTCAGAAAAGTTACCATAGGGATAACTGGCTTGTGGCGGCCAAGCGTTCATAGCGACGTCGCTTTTTGATCCTTCGATGTCGGCTCTTCCTATCATTGTGAAGCAAAATTCACCAAGCGTTGGATTGTTCACCCATGCAAGGGAACGTGAGCTGGGTTTAGACCGTCGTGAGACAGGTTAGTTTTACCCTACTAATGACAAAACGTTGTTGCGACAGCATTCCTGCGTAGTACGAGAGGAACCGCAGGTACGGACCAATGGCACAATACTTGTTCGAGCGAACAGTGGTATGACGCTACGTCCGTTGGATTATGCCTGAACGCCTCTAAGGTCGTATCCGTGCTGGACTGCAATGATAAATAAGGGGCAATTTGCATTGTATGGCTTCTAAACCATTTAAAGTTTATAATTTATTTTATAAACGACAATGGATGTGATGCCAATGTAATTTGTAACATAGTAAATTAGGAGGATCTTCGATCACCTGATGCCGCGCTAGTTACATATAAAAGCATTATTTAATACAATGACAAAGCCTAGAATCAATTGTAAACGACTTTTGTAACAGGCAAGGTGTTGTAAGTGGTTGAGCAGCTGCCATACTGCGATCCACTGAAGCTTATCCTTTGCTTGATGATTCGATAAATAAATGATTTTTCCTGTAGCCAAACAAACACCTCGTCATCAATTTAGTGACGCATATGATATTGTCCCTATCATATAATTTTTGATATAAAGACTTTAAAGAATTATATCAAGTTGCCAAATACCTCGTCATCAATTTAGTGACGCATATGATATTGTCCCTATCGTATAATTTTTGATATAAAGACTTTAAAGAATTCTATCACGTTGCCAAATACCTCGTCATCAATTTAGTGACGCATATGATATTGTCCCTATCATATAATTAATATAAAGACTTTAAAGAATTATATCAAGTTGCCAAATACCTCGTCATCAATTTAGTGACGCATATGATATTGTCCCTATCGTATAATTTTTGATATAAAGACTTTAAAGAATTATATCAAGTTGCCAAATACCTCGTCATCAATTTAGTGACGCATATGATATTGTCCCTATCATATAATTAATATAAAGACTTTAATGAATTGTGTCAAGTTGCCAAACACCTCGTCATCAATTTAGTTTTTTTTTTTTTTTTTTTTTTTTTTTTTAGCGTGCGTTTATTTATTTAAAATCTGTCCTAGTGGACAATAATTAAATGGTTTTGCGGGGGAACATTAGCTTAAGGGATACTATTGTACATGTATTTGTGGCGGGTTTTATATGTGTTGTCTATTGTTGTGGAAGATCGAGAGGGTGTCTCCTCATGAGACGTCTGCTTGTTTGGCTATTGTCTAATAGGTTGGTGGCGAGGTGGTTAGGGTGGTTTTCGAGCCTTTTCAGGTATCTCTCGCTGAGCCTGGAGATTTCATCAGCGACTTGTGGGATTCCAAGTTCCCTATGTATGGCGACATTCTCGTGGTAGGGATGCGCATTACAGGCAATTCTCAAGCACCTATTCTGGAACCGCTGTATACGCAGGCGATTCGTGTGGCTTGCCGTGCCCCATAGCTGTATCCCGTAGGTCCAGATGGGCTTGAGAATTGCCTTGTACACCAGGATTTTGTGGTTCTGCCTTAGCTTGGACCCTCTCCCAATAAGCCAATGCATCTGCCTCAGACGCGCATCGGCCTGTATGCGTTTGCTGACGATGTGGGGACGCCAAGTGAGCCTGCGGTCCAGGGTAAGTCCTAGGTACTTGGGTGCGGGTGCGTTGGGAATGATGACTCCGTTTAGCGTGACCGGTGGGCAGTCTCCTCTCCTTAGTGCAAATGTTGTTTGGGTAGATTTTTCCGCGTTCACTACGATGTTCCACCTGCTGAGCCAGGGATGTAGCGCGTCCATTTGCCTTTGGATTGTTTCGGAGGCTTCTCGTGGGTCGGATGAGGAGGCGAGGAAAGCCGTGTCATCTGCATAAGTCGCTATAGTTAGGTTCCTGGAGGGGATTATGGGAAGGTCTGCGGTGTAAAGGGTGTACAGTATTGGTCCGAGCACACTGCCTTGCGGAACTCCAGCTCTGATCAGTCTGGGTAGGCTTATTGCACTTCCGCATCTGACTTGGAATGCTCTTCCCTCAGTGTAGGATTTGAGGAGGGTAAAATGGGGGCTTGGGAGGTAGGATTTGAGTTTATGGAGGAGTCCAGGATGCCAAACTCTGTCGAATGCCTGCTTCACGTCGAGCATTACAGCGCAGCAGTATTTCTTTTGCTCGAATGCCTCGAGGATCCGTTCGACTAGCCGGTGGCATTGCTCTGGTGTTCCGTGGGAGCGCCTGAAGCCAAACTGGTGATCGGGGATCAAACCAGCCTCATCCAGTACTGGCAATACTCTGCGCAAAAATACTCTTTCGAGTATTTTGGAGAGGATTGCCAGCAAACTAATCGGACGATAGGAGGCGAGATTGGCTTCAGGCTTACCAGGCTTGAGGAGGACAATAACCTCTGCTCTTTTCCACTCTTCCGGGAAGTACCCTAGCCGGAAGCAGCTGTTGTAAATGCTGGCCAGCATTTGTGTGCAGCGGAATGGGAGCATTTTTAGGGCCGCCGCATCTATACGATCCAGGCCTGGAGATTTGTTGTTCTTCAGTAGAGCAATCTCCTGCGCAACTTCCTCAGGGTCGACTGGTTCCAACGGGGGACCGGGAGAGCTTGGGCTATTGAGAAACCGGGCTGTTTCAGCATGTTCTTCGGCAGTGCAGCAGTCGAACGGAGAGAAGGCGTTGTAAAGGTGTTCGGCGAAAGCTTCTGCTCTTTCAGCATCCGAACGGCACCAGGATCCATCTGCTTTGCGCACTGCGGAAACCTTTTTGGCTGGTCGTTTAATGTGGCGGGTGACGTTCCACAGATTGTGGTCTGGGTCCCCGGGAGAGAGTTCCTCGAGGAATCTGAGGAAGGAGTCCTGGCGTAGGCTGGAGATCTTGTCCTTCAACTCCTTTGTGGCGTGATTGAGCGCTGTTTTGTCTCTTGGATTGCGCGTCAAGAACCAAACTCTCCTGAGACGCCTCTTCTCAGTCACGAGTGCCGCAATTTCCGGGGACCAGAGGTGGAGGTCCCTGCTAGGTGTTCTCGCAGTCTTTGGTGGCGGTGGGCTTGCGAATTCCGCAGCGTTTTGCATCTGCCTGGTGAGATTCCCGATAGCTTCATCAATGTTCCTGGGTGTGTTGAGGATGGGGTTCGGATTGACGGTGGAGAGCATCCAGGACGCGAACTTGGCGGCGTCGGTATATTTTCCAGTGAGCCTTCTGAGCGGGGTTTTCCTGAGGACTGGCGTGTTGATTAGCACGTTTATTGCACAGTGGTCTGACAGGAGATCAGCATTTGTTGTGCAGCTGATCTTCGCATGCCCTATGCCTTTCGACACAGCAAAGTCCAGTAGGTCTGGAGTCTTGAGGGGATTCGTTGGCCAGTGAGTGGGCTCGCCAGTGGAGTGGCAGTCCAGTCGGTGGCGTTGCAGGTACCCAAACAGAGTTTTCCCTTTGGGGTTGTTGGCGCGCGATCCCCACCAAGAATGTTTGGCGTTATAATCTCCAGCTGCTATGAAGCGGGGCCCAAAATGCTCGAAGAACTCACTGAGGTGAGATGCTGTTATGCGGTATCTGGGGGGAAAGTAGACCGCTCCAATGTCTAAATCTCCTTGCGGGCTGACAATCCTGATGACAGGACATTGTGCCCAGTCTTGCTGAAACGCGGGCAGCTCTAGGTATTGAATACCGCTCCTGATGAGGATGGCTGCTCCACCGCGTGCTCTGCCAGAAGGATGGTCTGCATGGATGAGGTCATATCCGCTGATATTAAAGTGGGATCTGGGGGAGAAGTGGGTTTCGGCTACGAGTAGGATATCGATCTGGTGGGTCTTCAGATGGTGCTCGACTATGGCCTTGCTGTTCTGCAGGCCGTTCGCATTCCAGACGACTAGGTGGAGCTTTAGTTGCATGACTTGCTGTTGAGAATGGTGGCCACCAGCTGTGTCATCTGGGTGAACATGCGCTCCATCATCCTTTCCATCATTCCTTCCATGCGAGCGAACATCGCTTCTATCTGACCGGAGTGTGGGGTTTCTGTTTGGGTTTGGACTGGGGTTGTGGGATTCTGCGGTGCTGCGTGCACTCCGTTGAGGGCGTCTCGGTAGCTCCTGCCAGAGGTGACGTTTGGTGATGCCACGGGCGGCGCCTTGTTAGCATTAGCGACGGGCCTTGTTTTCGGAGCAGCGAGTGCTTTGGCCCTTTTGTATGCAGGGCATCCCTTGAAAGACGCAGGATGGTCCGCCTGGCAGTGGAAGCAGCACGCTTTGTCGTCCTCCCTCTTCTCACATGCCCTCGATTCGTGAGGGCCTCCACACTTTACACATCGGTATTCCAGGAAGCAGTAACGCTGTGTATGACCGAATCCTTGGCACCTGAAGCATTGAGGCACGTCGTTGAACTTCTGCGGCGGTTCAATGGTTACTACCGACCTGCAGATCCGCTTGACTTGGTAGACGTCTTTGTTGTTGCTGGAAGGCTCCAGGTTGGCGAAGAATATTCCCAGCGGTTCTTTAGTTCTTCTGCCAATGGGATTGTGCAGATCTCTAACAGCGTGCCCTTGTCTGCGAAGGTCTTCAATGATTTCCTCACGATCGGTGGAGTGGTGGAGTCCTTTGATGACAACCTTGTATGCACGTTCATCTTTCGGCTGGAAAGTCCGATGCCTCTTGTTTTGGGCCACAAGTTGGAGACGCAGAGCTGTATAGGACTCTTTGTCCGGCATCATGACACGTACGTTGTTGCCATTCACGGTCTTGTAGGTAAAATTGTTCTTCGGGCCTACAAGAGTCGTGATCATCTTGACGAGTGCCGAGATGTTGGTCACATCGGGGATAAAAATCGGAGGTGGCTTGATGGTCTTCGGGGTGGGCTTTGGTTTCTCGGGGGTCTTGGGCTTGGAATCGTCTTTAGGTCCGGGTTCGTCATCAGAGCTCTCTTGGTCGTACTCGTCTTCTTCGGTCGAGAGTAAAGCGAAGGCGTTGTTGGCGAGCTTCTTGCGCAGAGCTGCGCTAGTGCTTGGCTTATCTTCCAGCTCCTCTCCCTGTGCTTTCTTTGCCGGTTTTCGCTTTATCTCGCCCGGCTCTGTATGCGAGGTGCTTCCCTCGCTGCTGGAGCTGCTCTTGCGTGTTCTCAGAGCCTTTTTGCGTGGTGTTGTTCCAAGCTTGTGGGTGCGCGGGGGGGCCTGCCAGTCCATCTTCTCCAAAGTTGATAAGGAGTGAGGAGGGGGGGGGGGGGGGGAAGCTGGGCACCGTAAGCCGGTGAGCCAGGCAGCACGTGGCTGCTGCTTTGCAATTATACCGCTGCTTCGAGCACTGGGTTTTTTGCGCTGATAACACGCACACTCGGGTGTGCGATGGTGTTAGTGCGAACTACCGTTAGGTACGTTGGCTGGGCCAATCAAAACGCGCGACAAGATCACGCGACGCGAAGTGGCTGGGCACAAGTAACGGGACTTACAACTGTGAACAATTTGCTAACAATTTGCTGTCGATCCGCAGGCACGTCTGCACTCGTCGAGTGTTCGATCGCGACTGATCAATTTAGTGACGCATATGATATTGTCCCTATCATATAATTAATATAAAGACTTTAATGAATTGTGTCAAGTTGCCAAACACCTCGTCATCAATTTAGTGACGCATATGATATTGTCCCTATCATATAATTTTTGATATAAAGACTTTAAAGAATTATATCAAGTTGCCAAATACCTCGTCATCAATTTAGTGACGCATATGATATTGTCTCTATCATATAATTAATATAAAGACTTTAATGAATTGTGTCAAGTTGCCAAACACCTCGTCATCAATTTAGTGACGCATATGATATTGTCCCTATCATATAATTTTTGATATAAAAACTTTAAAGAATTGTATCAAGTTGCCAAATACCTCGTCATCAATTTAGTGACGCATATGATATTGTCCCTATCATATAATTAATATAAAGACTTTAATGAATTGTGTCAAGTTGCCAAACACCTCGTCATCAATTTAGTGACGCATATGATATTGTCCCTATCATATAATTTTTGATATAAAGACTTTAAAGAATTATATCAAGTTGCCAAATACCTCGTCATCAATTTAGTGACGCATATGATATTGTCTCTATCATATAATTAATATAAAGACTTTAATGAATTGTGTCAAGTTGCCAAACACCTCGTCATCAATTTAGTGACGCATATGATATTGTCCCTATCATATAATTTTTGATATAAAAACTTTAAAGAATTGTATCAAGTTGCCAAATACCTCGTCATCAATTTAGTTTTTTTTTTTTTTTTTTTTTTTTTTTTTTTTTTTTTTTTTTTTTTTTTTTTTTTTTTTAGCGTGCGTTTATTTATTTAAAATCTGTCCTAGTGGACAATAATTAAATGGTTTTGCGGGGGAACATTAGCTTAAGGGATACTATTGTACATGTATTTGTGGCGGGTTTTATATGAGTTGTCTATTGTTGTGGAAGATCGAGAGGGTGTCTCCTCATGAGACGTCTGCTTGTTTGGCTATTGTCTAATAGGTTGGTGGCGAGGTGGTTAGGGTGGTTTTCGAGCCTTTTCAGGTATCTCTCGCTGAGCCTGGAGATTTCATCAGCGACTTGTGGGATTCCAAGTTCCCTATGTATGGCGACATTCTCGTGGTAGGGATGCGCATTACAGGCAATTCTCAAGCACCTATTCTGGAACCGCTGTATACGCAGGCGATTCGTGTGGCTTGCCGTGCCCCATAGCTGTATCCCGTAGGTCCAGATGGGCTTGAGAATTGCCTTGTACACCAGGATTTTGTGGTTCTGCCTTAGCTTGGACCCTCTCCCAATAAGCCAATGCATCTGCCTCAGACGCGCATCGGCCTGTATGCGTTTGCTGACGATGTGGGGACGCCAAGTGAGCCTGCGGTCCAGGGTAAGTCCTAGGTACTTGGGTGCGGGTGCGTTGGGAATGATGACTCCGTTTAGCGTGACCGGTGGGCAGTCTCCTCTCCTTAGTGCAAATGTTGTTTGGGTAGATTTTTCCGCGTTCACTACGATGTTCCACCTGCTGAGCCAGGGATGTAGCGCGTCCATTTGCCTTTGGATTGTTTCGGAGGCTTCTCGTGGGTCGGATGAGGAGGCGAGGAAAGCCGTGTCATCTGCATAAGTCGCTATAGTTAGGTTCCTGGAGGGGATTATGGGAAGGTCTGCGGTGTAAAGGGTGTACAGTATTGGTCCGAGCACACTGCCTTGCGGAACTCCAGCTCTGATCAGTCTGGGTAGGCTTATTGCACTTCCGCATCTGACTTGGAATGCTCTTCCCTCAGTGTAGGATTTGAGGAGGGTAAAATGGGGGCTTGGGAGGTAGGATTTGAGTTTATGGAGGAGTCCAGGATGCCAAACTCTGTCGAATGCCTGCTTCACGTCGAGCATTACAGCGCAGCAGTATTTCTTTTGCTCGAATGCCTCGAGGATCCGTTCGACTAGCCGGTGGCATTGCTCTGGTGTTCCGTGGGAGCGCCTGAAGCCAAACTGGTGATCGGGGATCAAACCAGCCTCATCCAGTACTGGCAATACTCTGCGCAAAAATACTCTTTCGAGTATTTTGGAGAGGATTGCCAGCAAACTAATCGGACGATAGGAGGCGAGATTGGCTTCAGGCTTACCAGGCTTGAGGAGGACAATAACCTCTGCTCTTTTCCACTCTTCCGGGAAGTACCCTAGCCGGAAGCAGCTGTTGTAAATGCTGGCCAGCATTTGTGTGCAGCGGAATGGGAGCATTTTTAGGGCCGCCGCATCTATACGATCCAGGCCTGGAGATTTGTTGTTCTTCAGTAGAGCAATCTCCTGCGCAACTTCCTCAGGGTCGACTGGTTCCAACGGGGGACCGGGAGAGCTTGGGCTATTGAGAAACCGGGCTGTTTCAGCATGTTCTTCGGCAGTGCAGCAGTCGAACGGAGAGAAGGCGTTGTAAAGGTGTTCGGCGAAAGCTTCTGCTCTTTCAGCATCCGAACGGCACCAGGATCCATCTGCTTTGCGCACTGCGGAAACCTTTTTGGCTGGTCGTTTAATGTGGCGGGTGACGTTCCACAGATTGTGGTCTGGGTCCCCGGGAGAGAGTTCCTCGAGGAATCTGAGGAAGGAGTCCTGGCGTAGGCTGGAGATCTTGTCCTTCAACTCCTTTGTGGCGTGATTGAGCGCTGTTTTGTCTCTTGGATTGCGCGTCAAGAACCAAACTCTCCTGAGACGCCTCTTCTCAGTCACGAGTGCCGCAATTTCCGGGGACCAGAGGTGGAGGTCCCTGCTAGGTGTTCTCGCAGTCTTTGGTGGCGGTGGGCTTGCGAATTCCGCAGCGTTTTGCATCTGCCTGGTGAGATTCCCGATAGCTTCATCAATGTTCCTGGGTGTGTTGAGGATGGGGTTCGGATTGACGGTGGAGAGCATCCAGGACGCGAACTTGGCGGCGTCGGTATATTTTCCAGTGAGCCTTCTGAGCGGGGTTTTCCTGAGGACTGGCGTGTTGATTAGCACGTTTATTGCACAGTGGTCTGACAGGAGATCAGCATTTGTTGTGCAGCTGATCTTCGCATGCCCTATGCCTTTCGACACAGCAAAGTCCAGTAGGTCTGGAGTCTTGAGGGGATTCGTTGGCCAGTGAGTGGGCTCGCCAGTGGAGTGGCAGTCCAGTCGGTGGCGTTGCAGGTACCCAAACAGAGTTTTCCCTTTGGGGTTGTTGGCGCGCGATCCCCACCAAGAATGTTTGGCGTTATAATCTCCAGCTGCTATGAAGCGGGGCCCAAAATGCTCGAAGAACTCACTGAGGTGAGATGCTGTTATGCGGTATCTGGGGGGAAAGTAGACCGCTCCAATGTCTAAATCTCCTTGCGGGCTGACAATCCTGATGACAGGACATTGTGCCCAGTCTTGCTGAAACGCGGGCAGCTCTAGGTATTGAATACCGCTCCTGATGAGGATGGCTGCTCCACCGCGTGCTCTGCCAGAAGGATGGTCTGCATGGATGAGGTCATATCCGCTGATATTAAAGTGGGATCTGGGGGAGAAGTGGGTTTCGGCTACGAGTAGGATATCGATCTGGTGGGTCTTCAGATGGTGCTCGACTATGGCCTTGCTGTTCTGCAGGCCGTTCGCATTCCAGACGACTAGGTGGAGCTTTAGTTGCATGACTTGCTGTTGAGAATGGTGGCCACCAGCTGTGTCATCTGGGTGAACATGCGCTCCATCATCCTTTCCATCATTCCTTCCATGCGAGCGAACATCGCTTCTATCTGACCGGAGTGTGGGGTTTCTGTTTGGGTTTGGACTGGGGTTGTGGGATTCTGCGGTGCTGCGTGCACTCCGTTGAGGGCGTCTCGGTAGCTCCTGCCAGAGGTGACGTTTGGTGATGCCACGGGCGGCGCCTTGTTAGCATTAGCGACGGGCCTTGTTTTCGGAGCAGCGAGTGCTTTGGCCCTTTTGTATGCAGGGCATCCCTTGAAAGACGCAGGATGGTCCGCCTGGCAGTGGAAGCAGCACGCTTTGTCGTCCTCCCTCTTCTCACATGCCCTCGATTCGTGAGGGCCTCCACACTTTACACATCGGTATTCCAGGAAGCAGTAACGCTGTGTATGACCGAATCCTTGGCACCTGAAGCATTGAGGCACGTCGTTGAACTTCTGCGGCGGTTCAATGGTTACTACCGACCTGCAGATCCGCTTGACTTGGTAGACGTCTTTGTTGTTGCTGGAAGGCTCCAGGTTGGCGAAGAATATTCCCAGCGGTTCTTTAGTTCTTCTGCCAATGGGATTGTGCAGATCTCTAACAGCGTGCCCTTGTCTGCGAAGGTCTTCAATGATTTCCTCACGATCGGTGGAGTGGTGGAGTCCTTTGATGACAACCTTGTATGCACGTTCATCTTTCGGCTGGAAAGTCCGATGCCTCTTGTTTTGGGCCACAAGTTGGAGACGCAGAGCTGTATAGGACTCTTTGTCCGGCATCATGACACGTACGTTGTTGCCATTCACGGTCTTGTAGGTAAAATTGTTCTTCGGGCCTACAAGAGTCGTGATCATCTTGACGAGTGCCGAGATGTTGGTCACATCGGGGATAAAAATCGGAGGTGGCTTGATGGTCTTCGGGGTGGGCTTTGGTTTCTCGGGGGTCTTGGGCTTGGAATCGTCTTTAGGTCCGGGTTCGTCATCAGAGCTCTCTTGGTCGTACTCGTCTTCTTCGGTCGAGAGTAAAGCGAAGGCGTTGTTGGCGAGCTTCTTGCGCAGAGCTGCGCTAGTGCTTGGCTTATCTTCCAGCTCCTCTCCCTGTGCTTTCTTTGCCGGTTTTCGCTTTATCTCGCCCGGCTCTGTATGCGAGGTGCTTCCCTCGCTGCTGGAGCTGCTCTTGCGTGTTCTCAGAGCCTTTTTGCGTGGTGTTGTTCCAAGCTTGTGGGTGCGCGGGGGGGCCTGCCAGTCCATCTTCTCCAAAGTTGATAAGGAGTGAGGAGGGGGGGGGGGGGGGAAGCTGGGCACCGTAAGCCGGTGAGCCAGGCAGCACGTGGCTGCTGCTTTGCAATTATACCGCTGCTTCGAGCACTGGGTTTTTTGCGCTGATAACACGCACACTCGGGTGTGCGATGGTGTTAGTGCGAACTACCGTTAGGTACGTTGGCTGGGCCAATCAAAACGCGCGACAAGATCACGCGACGCGAAGTGGCTGGGCACAAGTAACGGGACTTACAACTGTGAACAATTTGCTAACAATTTGCTGTCGATCCGCAGGCACGTCTGCACTCGTCGAGTGTTCGATCGCGACTGATCAATTTAGTGACGCATATGATATTGTCCCTATCATATAATATTTGATATAAAGACTTTAAAGAATTATATCAAGTTGCCAAATACCTCGTCATCAATTTAGTGACGCATATGATATTGTCTCTATCATATAATTAATATAAAGACTTTAATGAATTGTGTCAAGTTGCCAAACACCTCGTCATCAATTTAGTGACGCATATGATATTGTCCCTATCATATAATTTTTGATATAAAGACTTTAAAGAATTCTATCAAGTTGCCAAATACCTCGTCATCAATTTAGTGACGCATATGATATTGTCTCTATCATATAATTAATATAAAGACTTTAATGATTTGTGTCACGTTGCCAAACACCTCGTCATCAATTTAGTGACGCATATGATATTGTCCCTATCATATAATTAATATAAAGACTTTTTAAAGAATTGTATCAAGTTGCCAAACACCTCGTCATCAACTACTATATTATGGTTGCGCCGACCTCTCATATTGTATTCTCTTATGTCTTCATAGGATTTTGGCAATTATACGAGTAAATTAAATAATATACATATGAAAATGATTAATTATTATATGTATAAGGGAAAAAATGCTGAAATATTCCCATATTATCTTAGTATTATAGAGGAAAGACCGTTGCCGACCTCTGATATTGTTCAAAACTTATGTATTTATATGATTTTGGCAATTATATGAGTAAATTAAATAATATACATATAAAATGATTAAATATTATATGTATAAATGTATAAAGGAAAAAATGATGAAATATTCCCACATTATCTTAGTATTATAGAGGAAAGACCGTTGCTGACCTCTGATATTGTTCAAAACTTATGTATTTATATGATTTTGGCAATAATATGAGTAAATTAAATAATATACATATGAAAATGATTAATTATTATATGTATAAATGTATAAGGGAAAAAATGCTGAAAATATTCCCATATTATCTTAGTATTATAGAGGAAAGACCGTTGCTGACCTCTGATATTGTTCAAAACTTATGTATTTATATGATTTTGGCAATTATATGAGTAAATTAAATAATATACATATGAAAATTATTAATTATTATATGTATAGGGGAAAAAATGCTGAAATATTCCCACATTCTCTTAGTATTATAGAGAAAAGCCATTATAGTGAGAGGGTATAGTAGTGTAAACGACCGGAATTACGACAGAGGGTTCAAAAACTACTATAGGTAGGCAGTGGTTGCCGACCTCTCATATTGTTCAAAACTTATGTATTCATATGATTTTGGCAATTATATGAGTAAATTAAATAATATACATATGAAAATTATTAATTATTATATGTATAGGGGAAAAAATGCTGAAATATTCCCACATTCTCTTAGTATTATAGAGAAAAGCCATTATAGTGAGAGGGTATAGTAGTGTAAACGACCGGAATTACGACAGAGGGTTCAAAAACTACTATAGGTAGGCAGTGGTTGCCGACCTCTCATATTGTTCAAAACTTATGTATTCATATGATTTTGGCAATTATATGAGTAAATTAAATAATATACATATGAAAATTATTAATTATTATATGTATAAGGGAAAAAATGCTGAAAATATCCCACATTCTCTTAGTATAATAGAGAAAAGCCATTATAGTGAGAGGGTATAGTAGTGTAAACGACCGGAATTACGACAGAGGGTTCAAAAACTACTATAGGTAGGCAGTGGTTGCCGACCTCTCATATTGTTCAAAACTTATGTATTCATATGATTTTGGCAATAATATGAGTAAATTAAATAATATACATATGAAAATGATTAATTATTATATGTATAAGGGAAAAAATTCTGAAAATATCCCACATTCTCTTAGTATTATAGAGAAAAGCCATTATAGTGAGAGGGTATAGTAGTGTAAACGACCGGAATTACGACAGAGGGTTCAAAAACTACTATAGGTAGGCAGTGGTTGCCGACCTCTCATATTGTTCAAAACTTATGTATTCATATGATTTTGGCAATAATATGAGTAAATTAAATAATATACATATGAAAATGATTAATTATTATATGTATAAGGGAAAAAATGCTGAAAATATCCCACATTCTCTTAGTATTATAGAGAAAAGCCATTATAGTGAGAGGGTATAGTAGTGTAAACGACCGGAATTACGACAGAGGGTTCAAAAACTACTATAGGTAGGCAGTGGTTGCCGACCTCTCATATTGTTCAAAACTTATGTATTCATATGATTTTGGCAATAATATGAGTAAATTAAATAATATACATATGAAAATGATTAATTATTATATGTATAAGGGAAAAAATGCTGAAAATATCCCACATTCTCTTAGTATTATAGAGAAAAGCCATTATAGTGAGAGGGTATAGTAGTGTAAACGACCGGAATTACGACAGAGGGTTCAAAAACTACTATAGGTAGGCAGTGGTTGCCGACCTCTCATATTGTTCAAAACTTATGTATTCATATGATTTTGGCAATAATATGAGTAAATTAAATAATATACATATGAAAATGATTAATTATTATATGTATAAGGGAAAAAATAATCATATTATATATGAATAATGGAAAAAAAATGAAATGTTCCTATAATCTCTTAATATATAAGAGAATAGCCCGTATGTTGGGTGGCAAACGGAATTGAAAATACCCGCTTTGAGGACAGCGGGTTCAAAAACTACTATAGGTAGGCAGTGGTTGCCGACCTCCCGCATTATTCGAAATATTTATTTCGGATTATGTTTATATTGGTTACATACAATAAAGTATATTATTATCCGTACAAATTTGTTTCTCAGTTCTATAGAACACGGGACTTGGCTCCGCGGATAATAGGAATATACGCTTTATAGATAATATCGTTGAAACAAAAGTCAAGTTTCTATTATATATAGAATAACAAATCGTTTCCATATATTATCGTTAATTTTTGGAGGCAGGCAAATATTAATTTATTACCTGCCGTATAGTTGGATTATTATATCGTTACGGTATAATACAAATATGGATTCTTATGAAAGAAATATAAAATTATATATTAAATGTGGAAATATTATCATATGCGCTTGGTTTTATGTTATATATTACCAGAGATATATATGAAAAGAGATAAATTTTAAATTTATCTTCAAAATGCAAATGATTTAACTTAATATTTATATTGGTTAAACAAAAATTGTACATGTGTGGATACAATAATTATGTATGTTGGAAATAAAATGATATTTTATAATGAAATATGTATGTATAAAAAGATAAAATTATAGAAATATATATATTACAATAATTAGATGAAATTCTTGTTATATTGGTAAAACAAGTATAAATTAAAAATGAAAATATGGATTACGAATGCTATATAAAAATGGCCGTAATCGAATGGATTTTTTTACTTATATATTTAAAATTTTACCCAAAGGCGAAATATTGAATTTTATTCAATATAATAAAAATCATGGAATTATATAAAGTGAAAAATCTATATATCTATATATCTATTATATTGCTTATTTCGATTCAAAATATATGAATGGAATATGAAGGAAAAACATTATTCTGGTTGATCCTGCCAGTAGTTATATGCTTGTCTCAAAGATTAAGCCATGCATGTCTAAGTACACACGAATTAAAAGTGAAACCGCAAAAGGCTCATTATATCAGTTATGGTTCCTTAGATCGTTAACAGTTACTTGGATAACTGTGGTAATTCTAGAGCTAATACATGCAATTAAAACATGAACCTTATGGGACATGTGCTTTTATTAGGCTAAAACCAAGCGATCGCAAGATCGTTATATTGGTTGAACTCTAGATAACATGCAGATCGTATGGTCTTGTACCGACGACAGATCTTTCAAATGTCTGCCCTATCAACTTTTGATGGTAGTATCTAGGACTACCATGGTTGCAACGGGTAACGGGGAATCAGGGTTCGATTCCGGAGAGGGAGCCTGAGAAACGGCTACCACATCTAAGGAAGGCAGCAGGCGCGTAAATTACCCACTCCCAGCTCGGGGAGGTAGTGACGAAAAATAACAATACAGGACTCATATCCGAGGCCCTGTAATTGGAATGAGTACACTTTAAATCCTTTAACAAGGACCAATTGGAGGGCAAGTCTGGTGCCAGCAGCCGCGGTAATTCCAGCTCCAATAGCGTATATTAAAGTTGTTGCGGTTAAAACGTTCGTAGTTGAACTTGTGCTTCATACGGGTAGTACAACTTACAATTGTGGTTAGTACTATACCTTTATGTATGTAAGCGTATTACCGGTGGAGTTCTTATATGTGATTAAATACTTGTATTTTTTCATATGTTCCTCCTATTTAAAAACCTGCACTAGTGCTCTTAAACGAGTGTTATTGTGGGCCGGTACTATTACTTTGAACAAATTAGAGTGCTTAAAGCAGGCTTCAAATGCCTGAATATTCTGTGCATGGGATAATGAAATAAGACCTCTGTTCTGCTTTCATTGGTTTTCAGATCAAGAGGTAATGATTAATAGAAGCAGTTTGGGGGCATTAGTATTACGACGCGAGAGGTGAAATTCTTGGACCGTCGTAAGACTAACTTAAGCGAAAGCATTTGCCAAAGATGTTTTCATTAATCAAGAACGAAAGTTAGAGGTTCGAAGGCGATCAGATACCGCCCTAGTTCTAACCATAAACGATGCCAGCTAGCAATTGGGTGTAGCTACTTTTATGGCTCTCTCAGTCGCTTCCCGGGAAACCAAAGCTTTTGGGCTCCGGGGGAAGTATGGTTGCAAAGCTGAAACTTAAAGGAATTGACGGAAGGGCACCACCAGGAGTGGAGCCTGCGGCTTAATTTGACTCAACACGGGAAAACTTACCAGGTCCGAACATAAGTGTGTAAGACAGATTGATAGCTCTTTCTCGAATCTATGGGTGGTGGTGCATGGCCGTTCTTAGTTCGTGGAGTGATTTGTCTGGTTAATTCCGATAACGAACGAGACTCAAATATATTAAATAGATATCTTCAGGATTATGGTGCTGAAGCTTATGTAGCCTTCATTCATGGTGGCAGTAAAATGTTTATTGTGTTTGAATGTGTTTATGTAAGTGGAGCCGTACCTGTTGGTTTGTCCCATTATAAGGACACTAGCTTCTTAAATGGACAAATTGCGTCTAGCAATAATGAGATTGAGCAATAACAGGTCTGTGATGCCCTTAGATGTCCTGGGCTGCACGCGCGCTACAATGAAAGTATCAACGTGTATTTCCTAGACCGAGAGGTCCGGGTAAACCGCTGAACCACTTTCATGCTTGGGATTGTGAACTGAAACTGTTCACATGAACTTGGAATTCCCAGTAAGTGTGAGTCATTAACTCGCATTGATTACGTCCCTGCCCTTTGTACACACCGCCCGTCGCTACTACCGATTGAATTATTTAGTGAGGTCTCCGGACGTGATCACTGTGACGCCTTGCGTGTTACGGTTGTTTCGCAAAAGTTGACCGAACTTGATTATTTAGAGGAAGTAAAAGTCGTAACAAGGTTTCCGTAGGTGAACCTGCGGAAGGATCATTATTGTATAATATCCTTATCGTTAATAAACATTTGTTATAATACAAATAAATACAATTTACCAAAATAAAAATATTACAAAATGATTCCACGGAATCAAAAGTTAAAGTCAAAATAAAATGAAGATGGCTTTTATTTTATATGTGGGGCTTGGCAACCTCATAAAAAGACTTTAACATTATTAATGTTGTTGTGCGTATTTGTGGCAGTACCTACTACAACAATGGCGTTTCCTATAAAAACAAATTCTCGAAAATGGAAATCGAAGAAACTGAACAAAATTTGAAAGTAGAAGTCGAATTAAAATTAAAATAATTTTGAATGTGGTATTCAAAATAAGTGTGTGTGTATATGGACCATAATATACACGCGTTGCGAATATGTATTGTTCATCTATGTTATGAGCATACGTTGGCTAATGCAACAACCTAAAATATACAATGTTTGTACCTGTCATCCATCAGGTTAATGTTTTATATAAATTTTGCAGTATGTGTCACCCAAAATAGCAAACCATAACCAGATTTTTATGATACATAATGCTTATATGAAACTAAGACATATCGCAACATTTATTTTTAGGTATAAAAATAAATTTATTGAAGGAATTGATATATGCCAGTAAAATGGTGTATTTTTAATTTCTTTCAATAAAAACAATATTGATATTATATAAAAATGAATTATAAAACTCTAAGCGGTGGATCACTCGGCTCATGGGTCGATGAAGAACGCAGCAAACTGTGCGTCATCGTGTGAACTGCAGGACACATGAACATCGACATTTTGAACGCATATCGCAGTCCATGCTGTTATGTACTTTAATTAATTTTATAGTGCTGCTTGGACTACATATGGTTGAGGGTTGTAAGACTATGCTAATTAAGTTGTTTATAAATTTTTTATAAGCATATGGTATATTATTGGATTAAATAATGATTTTATTCATAATATTAAAAAAGAAATGAAAAACATTATCTCACATTTGAATGTGAAAAACGAAGAGAAATATTTTCTTTTTCAATCAAATAATACTGAGAAATGTCTAGCATAAAAAATTGAAATATTTTTCATCTAGAATTGTCTCTTATTAATGATTCGGAAAAAGAAAAATCTTGGTTTTGTTATTATTCTTCGTTGGTTCGTTAAATGGATAAAAAATAACTTTGCTTACAAGAACTATTGGAACTATTTATAACGAATTTAATTGATTGTTTTATCATTTATATATAAAGAATTTATGGCAAAAAATAGTTATATATACAACCTCAACTCATATGGGACTACCCCCTGAATTTAAGCATATTAATTAGGGGAGGAAAAGAAACTAACAAGGATTTTCTTAGTAGCGGCGAGCGAAAAGAAAACAGTTCAGCACTAAGTCACTTTGTCTATATGGCAAATGTGAGATGCAGTGTATGGAGCGTCAATATTCTAGTATGAGAAATTAATGATTTAAGTCCTTCTTAAATGAGGCCATTTACCCATAGAGGGTGCCAGGCCCGTATAACGTTAATGATTACTAGATGATGTTTCCAAAGAGTCGTGTTGCTTGATAGTGCAGCACTAAGTGGGTGGTAAACTCCATCTAAAACTAAATATAACCATGAGACCGATAGTAAACAAGTACCGTGAGGGAAAGTTGAAAAGAACTCTGAATAGAGAGTTAAACAGTACGTGAAACTGCTTAGAGGTTAAGCCCGATGAACCTGAATATCCGTTATGGAAAATTCATCATTAAAATTGTAATATTTAAATAATATTATTAAGAATAATGTGCATTTTTTCCATATAAGGACATTGTAATCTATTAGCATATCCCAAATTTATCATAAAATATAACTTATAGTTTATTCCAATTAAATTGCTTGCATTTTAACACAGAATAAATGTTATTAATTTGATAAAGTGCTGATAGATTTATATTATTACAGAGCGTTAATTTTTCGGAATTATATAATGGCATAATTATCATTGATTTTTGTGTTTATTATATGCTCTTGTATGATTAACAATGCGAAAGATTCAGGATACCTTCGGGACCCGTCTTGAAACACGGACCAAGGAGTCTAACATATGTGCAAGTTATTGGGATGTAAACCTAATAGCGTAATTAACTTGACTAATAATGGGATTAGTTTTTTAGCTATTTATAGCTAATTAACACAATCCCGGGGCGTTCTATATAGTTATGTATAATGTATATTTATATTATTTATGCCTCTAACTGGAACGTACCTTGAGCATATATGCTGTGACCCGAAAGATGGTGAACTATACTTGATCAGGTTGAAGTCAGGGGAAACCCTGATGGAAGACCGAAACAGTTCTGACGTGCAAATCGATTGTCAGAATTGAGTATAGGGGCGAAAGACCAATCGAACCATCTAGTAGCTGGTTCCTTCCGAAGTTTCCCTCAGGATAGCTGGTGCATTTTAATATTATATAAAATAATCTTATCTGGTAAAGCGAATGATTAGAGGCCTTAGGGTCGAAACGATCTTAACCTATTCTCAAACTTTAAATGGGTAAGAACCTTAACTTTCTTGATATGAAGTTCAAGGTTATGATATAATGTGCCCAGTGGGCCACTTTTGGTAAGCAGAACTGGCGCTGTGGGATGAACCAAACGTAATGTTACGGTGCCCAAATTAACAACTCATGCAGATACCATGAAAGGCGTTGGTTGCTTAAAACAGCAGGACGGTGATCATGGAAGTCGAAATCCGCTAAGGAGTGTGTAACAACTCACCTGCCGAAGCAACTAGCCCTTAAAATGGATGGCGCTTAAGTTGTATACCTATACATTACCGCTAAAGTAGATGATTTATATTACTTGTGATATAAATTTTGAAACTTTAGTGAGTAGGAAGGTACAATGGTATGCGTAGAAGTGTTTGGCGTAAGCCTGCATGGAGCTGCCATTGGTACAGATCTTGGTGGTAGTAGCAAATAATCGAATGAGACCTTGGAGGACTGAAGTGGAGAAGGGTTTCGTGTGAACAGTGGTTGATCACGAGTTAGTCGGTCCTAAGTTCAAGGCGAAAGCCGAAAATTTTCAAGTAAAACAAAAATGCCTAACTATATAAACAAAGCGAATATAATACACTTGAATAATTTTGAACGAAAGGGAATACGGTTCCAATTCCGTAACCTGTTGAGTATCCGTTTGTTATTAAATATGGGCCTCGTGCTCATCCTGGCAACAGGAACGACCATAAAGAAGCCGTCGAGAGATATCGGAAGAGTTTTCTTTTCTGTTTTATAGCCGTACTACCATGGAAGTCTTTCGCAGAGAGATATGGTAGATGGGCTAGAAGAGCATGACATATACTGTTGTGTCGATATTTTCTCCTCGGACCTTGAAAATTTATGGTGGGGACACGCAAACTTCTCAACAGGCCGTACCAATATCCGCAGCTGGTCTCCAAGGTGAAGAGTCTCTAGTCGATAGAATAATGTAGGTAAGGGAAGTCGGCAAATTAGATCCGTAACTTCGGGATAAGGATTGGCTCTGAAGATTGAGATAGTCGGGCTTGATTGGGAAACAATAACATGGTTTATGTGCTCGTTCTGGGTAAATAGAGTTTCTAGCATTTATGTTAGTTACTTGTTCCCCGGATAGTTTAGTTACGTAGCCAATTGTGGAACTTTCTTGCTAAAATTTTTAAGAATACTATTTGGGTTAAACCAATTAGTTCTTATCAATTATAACGATTATCAATTAACAATCAATTCAGAACTGGCACGGACTTGGGGAATCCGACTGTCTAATTAAAACAAAGCATTGTGATGGCCCTAGCGGGTGTTGACACAATGTGATTTCTGCCCAGTGCTCTGAATGTCAAAGTGAAGAAATTCAAGTAAGCGCGGGTCAACGGCGGGAGTAACTATGACTCTCTTAAGGTAGCCAAATGCCTCGTCATCTAATTAGTGACGCGCATGAATGGATTAACGAGATTCCTACTGTCCCTATCTACTATCTAGCGAAACCACAGCCAAGGGAACGGGCTTGGAATAATTAGCGGGGAAAGAAGACCCTTTTGAGCTTGACTCTAATCTGGCAGTGTAAGGAGACATAAGAGGTGTAGAATAAGTGGGAGATATTAGACCTCGGTTTGGTATCGTCAATGAAATACCACTACTCTTATTGTTTCCTTACTTACTTGATTAAATGGAACGTGTATCATTTCCTAGCCATTATACGGATATATTTATTATATCTTATGGTATTGGGTTTTGATGCAAGCTTCTTGATCAAAGTATCACGAGTTTGTTATATAATCGCAAACAAATTCTTTAATAAAACGATGCATTTATGTATTTTTGATTTGAAAATTTGGTATAACTCCAATTACTCAGGTATGATCCAATTCAAGGACATTGCCAGGTAGGGAGTTTGACTGGGGCGGTACATCTCTCAAATAATAACGGAGGTGTCCCAAGGCCAGCTCAGTGCGGACAGAAACCACACATAGAGCAAAAGGGCAAATGCTGACTTGATCTCGGTGTTCAGTACACACAGGGACAGCAAAAGCTCGGCCTATCGATCCTTTTGGTTTAAAGAGTTTTTAACAAGAGGTGTCAGAAAAGTTACCATAGGGATAACTGGCTTGTGGCGGCCAAGCGTTCATAGCGACGTCGCTTTTTGATCCTTCGATGTCGGCTCTTCCTATCATTGTGAAGCAAAATTCACCAAGCGTTGGATTGTTCACCCATGCAAGGGAACGTGAGCTGGGTTTAGACCGTCGTGAGACAGGTTAGTTTTACCCTACTAATGACAAAACGTTGTTGCGACAGCATTCCTGCGTAGTACGAGAGGAACCGCAGGTACGGACCAATGGCACAATACTTGTTCGAGCGAACAGTGGTATGACGCTACGTCCGTTGGATTATGCCTGAACGCCTCTAAGGTCGTATCCGTGCTGGACTGCAATGATAAATAAGGGGCAATTTGCATTGTATGGCTTCTAAACCATTTAAAGTTTATAATTTATTTTATAAACGACAATGGATGTGATGCCAATGTAATTTGTAACATAGTAAATTAGGAGGATCTTCGATCACCTGATGCCGCGCTAGTTACATATAAAAGCATTATTTAATACAATGACAAAGCCTAGAATCAATTGTAAACGACTTTTGTAACAGGCAAGGTGTTGTAAGTGGTTGAGCAGCTGCCATACTGCGATCCACTGAAGCTTATCCTTTGCTTGATGATTCGATAAATAAATGATTTTTCCTGTAGCCAAACAAACACCTCGTCATCAATTTAGTGACGCATATGATATTGTCCCTATCATATAATTTTTGATATAAAGACTTAAAGAATTATATCAAGTTGCCAAATACCTCGTCATCAATTTAGTGACGCATATGATATTGTCCCTATCGTATAATTTTTGATATAAAGACTTTAAAGAATTCTATCACGTTGCCAAATACCTCGTCATCAATTTAGTGACGCATATGATATTGTCCCTATCATATAATTAATATAAAGACTTTAATGAATTGTGTCAAGTTGCCAAACACCTCGTCATCAATTTAGTGACGCATATGATATTGTCCCTATCATATAATTTTTGATATAAAAACTTTAAAGAATTGTATCAAGTTGCCAAATACCTCGTCATCAATTTAGTGACGCATATGATATTGTCCCTATCATATAATTAATATAAAGACTTTAATGAATTGTGTCAAGTTGCCAAACACCTCGTCATCAATTTAGTGACGCATATGATATTGTCCCTATCATATAATTTTTGATATAAAGACTTTAAAGAATTTATCAAGTTGCCAAATACCTCGTCATCAATTTAGTGACGCATATGATATTGTCTCTATCATATAATTAATATAAAGACTTTAATGAATTGTGTCAAGTTGCCAAACACCTCGTCATCAATTTAGTGACGCATATGATATTGTCCCTATCATATAATTTTTGATATAAAAACTTTAAAGAATTGTATCAAGTTGCCAAATACCTCGTCATCAATTTAGTGACGCATATGATATTGTCCCTATCATATAATTAATATAAAGACTTTAATGAATTGTGTCAAGTTGCCAAACACCTCGTCATCAATTTAGTGACGCATATGATATTGTCCCTATCATATAATTTTTGATATAAAAACTTTAAAGAATTGTATCAAGTTGCCAAATACCTCGTCATCAATTTAGTGACGCATATGATATTGTCCCTATCATATAATTAATATAAAGACTTTAATGAATTGTGTCAAGTTGCCAAACACCTCGTCATCAATTTAGTGACGCATATGATATTGTCCCTATCATATAATTTTTGATATAAAGACTTTAAAGAATTATATCAAGTTGCCAAATACCTCGTCATCAATTTAGTGACGCATATGATATTGTCCTATCATATAATTAATATAAAGACTTTAATGAATTGTGTCAAGTTGCCAAACACCTCGTCATCAATTTAGTTTTTTTTTTTTTTTTTTTTTTTTTTTTTTTTAGCGTGCGTTTATTTATTTAAAATCTGTCCTAGTGGACAATAATTAAATGGTTTTGCGGGGGAACATTAGCTTAAGGGATACTATTGTACATGTATTTGTGGCGGGTTTTATATGTGTTGTCTATTGTTGTGGAAGATCGAGAGGGTGTCTCCTCATGAGACGTCTGCTTGTTTGGCTATTGTCTAAAGGTTGGTGGCGAGGTGGTTAGGGTGGTTTTCGAGCCTTTTCAGGTATCTCTCGCTGAGCCTGGAGATTTCATCAGCGACTTGTGGGATTCCAAGTTCCCTATGTATGGCGACATTCTCGTGGTAGGGATGCGCATTACAGGCAATTCTCAAGCACCTATTCTGGAACCGCTGTATACGCAGGCGATTCGTGTGGCTTGCCGTGCCCCATAGCTGTATCCCGTAGGTCCAGATGGGCTTGAGAATTGCCTTGTACACCAGGATTTTGTGGTTCTGCCTTAGCTTGGACCCTCTCCCAATAAGCCAATGCATCTGCCTCAGACGCGCATCGGCCTGTATGCGTTTGCTGACGATGTGGGGACGCCAAGTGAGCCTGCGGTCCAGGGTAAGTCCTAGGTACTTGGGTGCGGGTGCGTTGGGAATGATGACTCCGTTTAGCGTGACCGGTGGGCAGTCTCCTCTCCTTAGTGCAAATGTTGTTTGGGTAGATTTTTCCGCGTTCACTACGATGTTCCACCTGCTGAGCCAGGGATGTAGCGCGTCCATTTGCCTTTGGATTGTTTCGGAGGCTTCTCGTGGGTCGGATGAGGAGGCGAGGAAAGCCGTGTCATCTGCATAAGTCGCTATAGTTAGGTTCCTGGAGGGGATTATGGGAAGGTCTGCGGTGTAAAGGGTGTACAGTATTGGTCCGAGCACACTGCCTTGCGGAACTCCAGCTCTGATCAGTCTGGGTAGGCTTATTGCACTTCCGCATCTGACTTGGAATGCTCTTCCCTCAGTGTAGGATTTGAGGAGGGTAAAATGGGGGCTTGGGAGGTAGGATTTGAGTTTATGGAGGAGTCCAGGATGCCAAACTCTGTCGAATGCCTGCTTCACGTCGAGCATTACAGCGCAGCAGTATTTCTTTTGCTCGAATGCCTCGAGGATCCGTTCGACTAGCCGGTGGCATTGCTCTGGTGTTCCGTGGGAGCGCCTGAAGCCAAACTGGTGATCGGGGATCAAACCAGCCTCATCCAGTACTGGCAATACTCTGCGCAAAAATACTCTTTCGAGTATTTTGGAGAGGATTGCCAGCAAACTAATCGGACGATAGGAGGCGAGATTGGCTTCAGGCTTACCAGGCTTGAGGAGGACAATAACCTCTGCTCTTTTCCACTCTTCCGGGAAGTACCCTAGCCGGAAGCAGCTGTTGTAAATGCTGGCCAGCATTTGTGTGCAGCGGAATGGGAGCATTTTTAGGGCCGCCGCATCTATACGATCCAGGCCTGGAGATTTGTTGTTCTTCAGTAGAGCAATCTCCTGCGCAACTTCCTCAGGGGTCGACTGGTTCCAACGGGGGACCGGGAGAGCTTGGGCTATTGAGAAACCGGGCTGTTTCAGCATGTTCTTCGGCAGTGCAGCAGTCGAACGGAGAGAAGGCGTTGTAAAGGTGTTCGGCGAAAGCTTCTGCTCTTTCAGCATCCGAACGGCACCAGGATCCATCTGC